>NC_051176.1:15747254-15847253 GCF_013339695.2 Rhipicephalus sanguineus | reverse complement strand
AAACCGCCTGTCGATTCGAAATCCATTCTGAAGTTCTCCCAAAATCCCAGACAACGCAATGGCGTCCTTTGGATACACCTAGGATGCGCTCCTTAGGATGTGTGGGAAGTTCTAAGGACGTCCCAAATAATTCCCGCAAACCTCCAGGAAGCCTCCAAAATGAGACAAAAAACGGATCCATAGGACTTCCTCCCCATAGGACATCTCGGGATGATATTGGGATTAGATTTGGATGTTGCACATTCCATTATCAGTACATGCAGCATTTAAAGGGCACATGCTAGTTAATAGAAAGAACTGCTTTTCTGAAAGCCTTACATTTCTTTGAATGTTTTTAAAACCCCTGCACGTACTCTTCCAGCAATGCAATTCACTCCTGCTTTTTCATGTGACTGCAGGCCCTATAATATGCTCAGTGGTTCTGTTGCTTTCTTCTTTGCTTATTTTCTAAATCTTCAAAACACTGCAAACACTGCTGCAAGGGCAGAACCCCACACATCTGCCTACAGAGCACTTTGCATGTAAAAGTTCCCAATGTAAAATAGAAGAACAACGGATCTTGCCCTATGTATTTCAATTTCAAGCCTGAATTAAAGAACAGCTTGAAGGCGCTTTCAAGCACAGGTAAAGAAGCCAATGATAAAAGCTCTGAATTCCATGATCCTGTAACAGTTCTATAACAGAGATGAGTAGAGAAAAAGCAGTAGGACAAGTGCAACACATATCATACTTTTCTGAAAATGGCTAAAGTTAGGCGTGTTCAGACAGAAAAATGAATTTTTAAAATACTCGTAGTATTTCTGGATCTGTTGTAAATGTATGACACTAGTTTAATGTCACACTATAACTTACTTAGACAATATATAGTTCATGCAAATAGAAGTTTGAATTCTTTATTTTACTGCACATTTGCCATGCATAAAGGGCACACATATATATCATTAGGAAACATTCTCCTCACTGGAACTGTTAATAAAAAGCTTAAAGTAATCACTTTCTTGCTCTGTCGTTCCCTTAGCCTAACTGAAATTTTGATTTCCTGAAACACAATTTCTTTACTAGCACACACAACTTGTTTAATTCTCATCTACTAGTGCGGAATTCAGGTTGTACTTGCTTGCTTGGATGCTTTTGCGATTACTGCAGGGCACTTTTTGAACAATGTACTATGTAGTGGACCTGATTTTAGCATTACACTATTGGTGCAGTTAATTACTCTTGCTCTTCAATCTACAGGCAGTGTGCAAGTAAGAAAATGAAGTTTTAGGAAACAAAAAGTTCAGTTCCAGCACAGGAAACAATTCACCAGAAAAATGATGGCACTGAATATGGCATACATAAACAAGAAACAACAAAGAAGGAATGAAACAGTGGTGAAAAAAAAGCAACACAAATTTTAATACACGCAATGCAGAGAATTTGCAACAATAACTGACCTTCAGGATTATCTTATTAGTTGAAAAAAAAAATAAATAAACTATTTTTGTTGCGCGGCCAGCCGCTCAGCAGCATGACGGAACCAGGTCATCGCAGCCTTCTCCACATCCTTCAGGGTTGCATTCGGGTTTCGGATGTCATTAGTCAACACGGCTGCATGCATAGAAGCGAAACTATCGTTCCTATAAGTTTTGTACACCACATAAAACTTGGGTGGGTATGGCACTCTTCTAGCTCTCTGTCTATTTCTCGCTTGCTTCCTCTTTTTTTCTATTCTTTTACATGGTTCTGCCTGCGTAAGGCCAAGCAACGACAGCATACGACAGCCCGGGCCCCTAATGTGCTCCACACTTAATATCATCATCAAGGCGCTCGAAGAACAAGAGGAAGACCCCTTTGGTGCGAGCACGCGCTCATTACTCTACAGATGGCTATGCTATACGTGGTTTTGCCTGCATTATGCCAAGCGATGACAGCATACGGCAGCCCTGGCCCCAAAAGTACTACACACTTAAAAACTGACAGTAAATACCAGGACTAATTGCAGCAAAGTATAAATAGACAACCTAGCTATATTGAGTATACTGCTTGACAGAAGATTTCAAAAAAAGCCAAGTTATATCAAGCTTGCTACACCTGACTCACCGCACATCAGCTTGCAGAGGTGCAGTTCACAGAATTTTCTTTCACTTTGTGCCAAACCAACTGAAGCCCACTGCAGCATTCCAGCTGAGGAGGGACTGCAGTACACGTGTTCTTTTCTGTTTCGTCGAATCTCCCCCTTGTACAGCCATGTGCTTTTTCTGTTAAAAGGAAACAAGAAGATATACAGCTAGAAAGACACATTGGGATCCAGTTTACTTTGAATGTTTTGCAACCTAAATGATCTTGTGGTAATAAAGAAATACAAGCTGGCTTCTAGCTTTACTTAAATTGTTTAGAACTGTCATACGCAGCTAGCTATGTAAAAATTCAACAGTACGTCATTAATCCGACTGTCATAAGTAATATTCACATGAATTTATAAATGCCTAGTCACTCCAGCATGCTGTAGTTACAAGACAGGCAACATTATACTGAGCTTAGGCCATGAAGCAGAGAAATTACCATTTGATAATGAGCTTTGCTGTCTGTCTCGAGCTTCTCTTCATACGCAAGAACATCCGCCACATTCGAGAAAGGCAGGTCTGGGAGGCCATGAGGGTGCGGAGCTGCACTGTCGGCATTACTTAGCAGCTCGCTGAAATATTGCAAATGGGCTTGCTGGGTGTGCTTCATGCTATTTAACACATGTTGTATCCTTTCCATGAAAGCTGAAAAAGAAGTGATGACATCAGTGTTATGAGAGTTTTCAGTTCAGCAATATGTCTTAAGATGAAAAACTACCGCAATAATTCGAACATAGCTAGGCTTAAGGTAACTAAAGGTGTGTAATGTTCAAAGTGCTTTGCTGTTCCAGGTAGCTATAGGTTAACCTATATTCAAAATATAGCTTTAAAACTTTTCAGTGAATTATATGGCAACACATAAAAAAAAACGGTCATGAACATTGCTGAGAGTTACTTGTAGGAGCGCTAACAGCAAAGCATGAGTCTCCTTTGCATTAAGAATTGTTGGGGTTTTACGTTCCAAAGCACGACATGATTATCGAGCCAAAAATTTTGACCACCTGGAGTTCTTTAACATAATTGAAATCTACGTACAGCCTTCTTTGCAGTTTTTGCGACACTGGCTTGGTGATAACAGTGTAAGTGAGGATCTACGATTTGATTGATGTTGCAGCAGCACCACGAGCACAAATGTTTTTATAAGTCATCGCTTGCACATTAGCAACCATCGTTGCTCAAATGATGAGGCATGCTCCTAAAGAAGAACGAAGGGATAAACTGCGCCACTAACTTATGGTTAGAATGACAGAAAGCTGACGAAAGCTGAAGAATGACGAACTTGGACACAAGAGAGAATCCAAGATGTCAAGGCGTTTGTGGTGTCTTGAGTTCTTTCTTGTCTTCATGTTTGCACGCCCTGTCTCTTCAACATGACTCATGGTAGTGTGTCACTGTGTCACAACGACAATGGGAAAGTATGTTATGCCAGCAGCAACATACAATTTTTTTTTTCATTTGTGCTATGTGGCTGCGGCATAGGGGAGGGTAATGAATGCTCAGACTAATACTATTATCATGAAACCAGAGCAAGGTGGGGCACACTGTTCAGAAGCTATGCAGTTTGTGTTTCTATTTATGCTGATACATAGCATATATGAAGGAAATAGGACACTGCCCACATACATGAGCTCAAGAGATGGAGGTGGAGCAATACAGCTGGCTGTTACACTGCTTGAACACAAATCGTATTACTGGTGACAGTCATTGTAAGATGGGTTCTGCCATAATTTTTTCCATCATGAAGCCAGCAACACCAACTAAAAAACTAAGCTGATTTAGTGCTAAGAATATCACCTTCCGTTTCCAACACGTTACACAAAAGAACAATACTCGTGGAATTAATTTCACTCTTCTGGGCATGCATTATCACATATGTGAATAGTACATCTACAGTACAAAGGAAACATTTGCCTCAAGTAAACATGAAGCAAGAAAACACATAAACAAGACGGGAATTTTTCCCTTAGAACCCAAGGACACAGAACATTATGGACTGTAACCATTAAAGAAGGTGAATGACATACCGAGCACTTGTGGGTCTGTTTGTGACCTTGTAGCCCCAGTCAGATATGCGGGTCCAGGACTGTAAGATGAATCTGAACATAATTGACACCACAAGTTAACATCTAGAGTTACACAGAGAGGCAGACGGAGATGAAATAGGTACAGAGACAGACAGGCAGGCTCAAAACACCTGAAGTGGGCAAAGGATTCTCAATTTAACGAGTAAATGTAAATAAACTACAGCAACATGCAATAAGACATCAGAATGACATACCAAGCATGCTCGGTTCCATGTGTGGCCATGCAGCCACAGCAAGAGTTGAGGATACTGGTATGTGCGATGAGCCTGAACATAAAACAGACCACAGGCATTTGGCCATAGCACAATGACTGTACAACAAAACAAGGTAAAAACTGGAGACATTGCATAACAGCAACATAATGATGTATACCGCATAAATGACATACCATGGGATTGTAGTTCCGTAAAAGAGTTGGCAGCTTCCAACATGTGCAAAGCACCTAAAACATAGAAACGATAGTTCGCACTCCACCTTGCCGCACAATGCAAAAGCAAACACCTAACCGCAGCAATATAAAAATTGCTATGTGAAACCAGAATGACATACCAAACATGCGTGGTTCCGTGTGTGGCCCTGCAGCCGCAGTAAGAGTTGAGGGTACTGGTATGTGCGATGAGCCTGAACATAAAACAGACCACAAACAGACCACAGGCATTGGGCACATGGTAAACATGTCTGAGAGCAGATTGAAGCCCTTCACGCAAACCAAAATGACAATAATGTCCAGAATCCAGCAGTAGTGTGACATTTGGCACTCTTGGTGTGGACAAAAGCACCCTGGCGCTACTTGGTAGCTCACACATGCAAGAATACGAGCGAAGAACCTTTAACAGATTTATGACGGCATCGTGAGGCACACTTGACTCTAAGCTTCATTGTCACAAGTCTTCTCTCAACGATGCGATATCCAGTTCTTTCAATATACTTGAGTTAGAATCTGTTGCAGTGTCCTGCTGTGTAGGCTAAGGCATCTGTGGCACCCGTCGGGCACGTTATCGGGTTCCACGGGAACGCTGTGCATGTTGTCACCAGTATGGTACTCCTAGTCGCAAGATTCCAGCATGCCGCCATAAATGCCGGCACTGGCAACTTGGCCGAGGGAACGGTTCAAAGGTGGTTCGGACACTTCTGGCTGCACGCGGCCATAAATGCCGGCACTCGCAACTTGGCCGAGCGAACGGTTCAGAGGTGGTTCGGGAACTTCTGGCTGATTGGAGGTAAAGCGACACGTGAAAGATTCTCCTTCGCGTTAAAATATTCGCTAGCAGCTACCAAGATTGCGCGCACATCGGCCTGCACGGCGTGACTGATCAGCAGTCGATCTCGACATGGAAGCCATCTTTAGGCGACTAGAAGAGTGGTAAACCACTTGGTGAACCACGTGGTAACCGGTAAACTCACTTTTGTCGTGCTGTTTAAGCGGGTGACGTCTAAAGTATAGCATCGCACTGCACATTACAAAAGGCAGATGAACACAACAAACGTGGAAGAATGATAAATGCAACGATAACTTACTCTCGTATTCGATTTTCATGGCGCGCGCTTCCCGCCTAGCGTATGCAAGCTCTAAAGATAAAACACAAGGCCAACACACGTATATCTTCACGCTTGACAAATAAAAAAACAGTCGGAAAACAACACTTACCTTCGATTACAACCAGCTCCGCGAACCCAAATTTCAGAGTGCGCGCGAATTGTAACTGTTGTGCACGCAGAGAACACGCTTCAAATGCGGAACTATAGAAACAGACTGCAGCCACAGCCGCATTGTCGTAATGTTTTCGTACATATAATGAGCATAAAACAAAAGAAAAAAGTTAAGAAACTACAGCGCACTTCAAATACGAATTACAAAGTCGTCGTTTTCATAATTTTTCGCCGGCCCATTTAAGAGCAGTGTACATGTAAAACGATACATTCAAAGAACTGAAACCGAAACTGCTCGCCGCTTCTCGAACGGAGCGGTTACATGGGACGGTTTCAATCCCCATTAATGTTTAACTATATTGGACTTTTTCGTGTGCCATCCGGGCTAAGTACGTTGAAACAGTTTAGTGGGCAAGGTTGATCGCATGCATATATGTGGTTCCGAATAAACGAGCAACGCGCAGCACGACAGCACATCACGTAATATACTATGACGTTGCTCAAGTTGGACGTGCTTTAATTATTCAGGCCTGCACGAAAGAATAATTAGTATGCAAAACTTCAGCAAACAAGAGCCGTTATGTGTTCTCGCCTGTTTAATTAATACATATGTTAATTATTTGTGAAGGGTTGCGCAAGTTCTATATATGTATTGGTGCGATTATAAACAATGATCGCTGGAAAAGTGCATTATTAATTCATGAAGACAACATACATATATGTGTGCTAATATGAGTAAGTAGATTAAAAACGCATGTGTTGATGTGAGGCATGCAAGCATCCACCCATTCATGTCCTCTTCTGGGATGTTTAATGGACATCCGTTCGCTGAAGTCTACGGGACACCCATATGACTTCCTTTATTGGATGTGGGACTTCGGTACTTGTTTGGGGCATCCTTAGGACTTTTCGTGTTGTCTGGGATATCATTTTGTTCTACCCACGCTTCTATTTTTAATTTTACTGCCTGCATCGCCAACCTGTATAGCACCGATGTAATTGTTAGCGGTCTATACGAGCGAATGTTATCCTTTTCTCCCTTGCCTTTATAGATTAAGGTCATTCTGCTTTTTCGCCAACTGTCTGGTATTTCCATCTGCTGTAAGCACTTTTCTACAGCTTTCAGCAGTGCTTCTTTAGTGTTATGTCCGAGTTCGTTAATGAGGCTGACGGGAACCCCATCTAAGCCCGGAGTAGTGCGCTTAGGAATTTTTCCTTCGGCCTTCTTCCAATTGAAATTCTCTAGTACTACATCTTCGTCGGTTGCACTCCTTTGCGTACTTTTACTCACCGGGGGAATCCCCTGGGGGACCTTTTTAAACGAATCGGCTGTTATCTTTCGGATGTAACCGAGCGCTTCATATCCTTCCAATTTATTTCCTCCTTCATCTACCATATGTTGTTGCATTGTGACAGACTTCCTAACCAGCGCTTTTAGGTGGCTCCAAAATATCCTAGGCGCGGCCTTCTTCTTTTCGCGAATCTCTGTCATCCAGCGTTCACTTTCACCTTTAATTTTTGCCTCGACTAATTTCTGCACAATGGATTTTTGCTCTAAATATATTTCCCATATTTGGTTGACTTCGTCCTGTGGCCGCTTCTCCTTTTTTGCCTGTCTGTGCTCCCGTGATGCCTGACGTCGCATCTCGATCGCTTCCCGGATTTCTTTGTTCCACCAACTTTTTGGCTTTTTCTTTCCTTTCCAACAAATAGTTTTCTTCTCTATTTCCATTTCTTTCGTGATTACATGTAGCAGCTCACTATACTTCCAGTCTTTGCCTGGTAGTTCGTCTACTTTTTCCTCGACTCTTGCGGCTATATTTGTTATTTGTTTGTCATTTAGATACGAGCTGCCAAACTTTGATTCTATGTTCTTATTTTCAGTTTTATATCCCATTTGTAATATTATGCGTTTATGATCACTACCCAAGCTGTTAATGCCTTCTTCGTCTATTCTCATCTCTCTAAGTTTGTCATATATTCCTTCTGTCATGAGACAGTAATCAATGCTCGATTGCCTGTTTCCGACTTCCCACGTGATCTGCCCCTCACACTTAGGCCCCACGTTAACTATCTCAAGACTATGTTGCTCGCAGAGATCTAGCAGTAACTTGCCATTGGTGTCTGAATATCCGTCAAGGTCATGAATGTGAGCGTTCATGTCCCCTAGAAGGATTATCTCGGCATCATGACCAAATTCTTTAATATCGGTGCTTATGCATTTCACTATCTCCAGATTCTTTTCTCTGCAGTTATTCCCTGTCCACAAGTAAGCTACACCTAGCCACGTTTTCTTTCCACCTACTGTGCCCGAAACCCATATGTGCTCTGAACACGTTTGTTTCACTCTCTCCCATTTTGTTCTGCTGTGAATTAGCATTCCAACCCCCCCACCTCTCCTTTCTGATGTGATCCTGTTACATCCTTCCCAAACATAATTTTCAATATGTGGTGGCTCTTCCAAGTCTCTAAGGTGTGTTTCTGTAACCGCATAAACACCTATCTGTTCCTTGTTTAACTGTCCCTCAATCTCTAACCATTTTGCCTTTTCGATTCAGCGATTCTGCCGCCACCTACTATACACTTCAAGCCAAGTCAAGCCGGTTTTAAGCGGCTATATGGGTGCGCCGAACGCTTTACCCCACTTTCGTCTCGTACAACCCGGGCGCAGCAACGCCGGCCAACACTCCGCATGTGTCACGGAATGCCTCGTGGCTCTCGTGTGGCCGAGACCCTCGCGGAGGCTCGTGCGTGGCCTGCGTCGCTCACGGCGGACCTGCGCGCATTGTGCCACTTGCAGCGTCTCCACCGAGCGCCTGATGCAGGTCCCCTCCTCTCGCGGTTACGTGCTGTGCCAAACTCACGTGTCGGCCAACTTATCGACGTGTACGACGGTGTTGTGGCTGACGACCCCGCACGCCTTTCGCGCTGGCCACCCCCTCACCGTCGAGTGCCCCTTCGAGTGAACTTGCACCTGCCGGGCATTCGATCCAAACGCCACACCCCCATCAGTGCCATTGCTCAGGAGGCCGCGGCGCGGATGTATGAGGACCTGGTCGGGAGGACGCAGGTGTTCACCGATGGGTCCGTCCTGCAGGATCGCTCAGCCGCGGCCGCCTGCATAGCCCCTCAGCTCAGCTCGGAACGACAGTGCCGCTTGCGATACTGTGCATCCTCAACAACAGCTGAGCTAGTCGGGCTCCAGCTGGCTGCAGACCTCCTGCGCAATTCGCCGGCCGTCACGAGCGCAGCAATCTTCTGCGACTCGAAACCTGCACTCCGCCAGCTCGCGAGGGAGGAACGAGGCCCCCTTCTTGCTCAGCGTGCCGCTCTCAGCCTGCTGGCCCTCCAGGAACGAGGCTGTGATGTGGTCCTTCAGTGGCTCCCTTCACACGTCGGCATCGCGGGCAACGAGGCTGCAGACGAACTCGCAAAACGAGCACACTCCGCCGAGACTTCGCTGACGGATTACGCCAGCTCGTTCGACTCGGCACGCAACAACCTTCGCCGGGAGCTGGTGCGCGAGCATCCTGACGCACGGGTCGCCTCCGGACACCCCCCTCCTCCCATCCCAGCCACTGGTTTCACTCGCCGCGAGCGCGCGCTTCTTCTTGCCCTGAGGACCGGTTCTGTGTGGCCCGCGGAACGCAGGCATCGTCTTCGCGGCGCCGCTGCACCGAACTGCACCGATTGCATTTGCAGCGCGATCGAAAACCCACGCCGTGGGAGGCGCTGTAGTGCCGGGCGCTGTCAGTCGTGGGGAGAAAACTGGTTACTCGAGTGTTGACCCGTCCGCTGTCCCCTTCAACCTGCCTTGGAAACGCGTTGCTTTGCTCGCACGCTGCACGCGTTCTGCACGTGTTTTTGAGAATTTCGCGTCGCGCGCGGTTAGGATGTACACGCTTCTGTCCGCGTGGCAGCAATTTGGTGAGAGATCAGCGTCTGCTCAGTCATGTAGCAAATGCGGAGCAAGTGGTAGCAGACGACGCCGTCCTCGTCAGCGCGAAGTGCATTTCGCAAGTAAAGGACGACGCTGTTTACGACGCGGAGTTAGCACAATGTTCTGTTCGTTCATAATTATATACCTGTTTTATTTGGCTTGCTGTGTGTACTACGTACTCTCTATGTTTGTTACTGGATGCATGGGTAAGGCCGCTTCTTGTGCTTTAGGTTAAGCGGCCCTGGCGCTTTGACTACTATTACAATTGGGATACCTTAATTTACTAGCAACCATTCGATTTGTCGTGCGGTACGCAACACTCTAAAAATAAATGGTCTATTTTGGACTTCTTTCTTTCCCGCAACGAAAATTGACATCTATCTCGCGTGTCCTTCCTTGCATTATCGCCGTTCTCATAGCCGGTACTCCGAGTTCACGAACAGCGTGCGTACTATCAACGTGACATAGCATTATTAATAGGGAAATGACGAGCGCCCAGCTTTCAGAAAAACTTTGTTTGTGTGCAATCTCCGGGGGGGGGGGGGGGGGGGGGAAGAGCCAATTGCTGTCAAGGCATTTGGCCACTATCGAAACTGCACCGTGTTGTACGGGCTGTACCTGCACACTCAGTAACAACTAGTTGACTGTATCTGCCCAAAAAAAACAAAAAAAAAACAACGGACGTGCAACAATGGCTAATGCCTTTTTTTTTCTTTTTTCGTAGTTGTCGTGGTCGTGCCCATTCAAGCGTGAGCTTCGCATCCATGCCTGTCGTCTGCTTTTTTTGTGCCATCTGTTTGGGAATCGGTATAGTTGCACTGGTGGAGCCGACCCCGTCGTGTTTGCATGGCCATTGTGACAGCTTAAGACGCAGCAATAGCTTCCCCCTTTCTGTCGGGGTGACATCGACGAACGAGGGGAGTTTCACGTGCAGCGCGCGCTCCGCAAATGCATGGGAACGAAAGGGAGCGGAGGGATCGTACCACCACGGCCACCTGGATCGGGGCGCGCAGCAACACCGCCGCGCGCCCCGATCCAGGTGGCCGTGCTGTAATTGAGGTAGTTCAGACGCGCGCCGCGACGCGGCGCTCTCCTCCTACCCCCTTGCGAATGATGCCGCGCTGACCGCGCCGTAGACAGCCGCAGATGTGTTTGGAAAAATGCACACTGGACATCGTGCACGTGGTGACCGGAATCAAGGTACGCTATTATGTAATGTTAATCGGGCTTTACACAGTGAGTGTTCTCTGTAGCATGTTACAATCGAGATAGAGCCAAGCAGCGTGCTTAAGAGACTTCGTGTGGCGCGGCGCGTTCATGTGCCATGTGACCACGGCCGCTACATAAGTGCCATGACACATGTATTGTGCCGAGTACGTGATTTTCCGTGCTTCTCATTCTTTGTTTTGGCAATCGTTTCTCCCACGGCCGCCTGGACCGGCGCGCGCCATGCTTCTTTCTAAAGGAAATACATTTTGTCGTCGTCGGCACTGCATAGCTATCTTCTGCGGTCGAGCGCTGTCTTAAGAGCATCACGTTGCTGGAAAACAATTGCGGTAATGATAATGCTGTAGTCGTTTTCTCCTTGCCGATGATAGGCAACATTTTGATATGGGCACGTCTCTTTGCATTCTGAAGTTCCCACGATACGACAGTGATGTGAATGCGACGTTCTTATTTAAGCGCAGGCCGCATGTAGGCGAATTTGAACGCGGAAGCGATGAGTGACGCTTGTCGCCTGCGAATTAGCTAAGGGTCGGTCGCGCAATGGCCACTTTCTCTCGTTTTGGTATCGAATTGTCGTTTTAACGCGACAGCATGAAAGAGCCCGTTTCCCAAGCAATATTTTATCCTTGGCAAAATGTCGGCCTGACGTCGCTGGCCAACTGCACTGTCGTTGGCTCAACCTTGGCAACCAATCTAGGGCCGGTCTTGGGGATTGACATTGGCCTCATGTGGGCCTGCGTCGGCACCCGATGTAGGCCCGTCCACCGTGGCCGACGATGCCGAGTGCATGCCGCTCGCGGGTTGACCAAGGCCCGACGTTACATAAGCGTCGATTTACCGACGGCCGTAGGTCGGTTGCGGACGTTTCTCGCTAGTATTGCTCTGCTTTTTTTTTCTTATTTTTTGTGCGTGTTCTAACAAAACGCATCAATTGTTTTTCTGGTGTGTTGGTGCGTGTCGTATTTAATGTGAACGGGCAGTTTATAGAGGCGTTTAACTCTATCTGAATTAATTACGGGCAGAGTGCACATGTAAGACGGAAATAAACGCCTCTAACGGTCTGCACTAATTAACGTGTTAATACGTAACACACAATAAAAGAAAGACGTGAATATAAGTTTTCTCTCTTTAGATGTTTCACATTGTCATACCACATTGACTTCAGGCAAGTAATTTGTTTTTTAGTCTGCGTTCCACGAGGTTACGCCTGTTAGCTGTAGCTGCGACTTTTTCACAATAAAAAAAGACGTGAATATACGTTTTCTCTCTTTAGATGTTTCACATTGTCATACCACATTGACTTCAGGCAAGTAATTTGTTTTTTAGTCTGCGTTCCACGAGGTTACGCCTGTTAGCTGTAGCTGCGACTTTTTCACAATAAAAAAAGACGTGAATATACGTTTTCTCTCTTTAGATGTTTCACATTGTCATACCACATTGACTTCAGGCAAGTAATTTGTTTTTAGTCTGCGTACCACGAGGTTACGCCTGTTAGCTGTAGCTGCGAGTTTTTCACTCGCTTGCCTCATTTACCGTGTTTTTCAGAAACGTGCCGTACTGCTGCGTGCCTTACTGTAAGTCAACACCAAGAAAGATTACGTTGCCTCGACACCAAAGTGGCATTCCTTCCAGCAGGTAAAGCTCGCGCACTCAAGGCCGCAGCATCCCAAGGGAAATCCGCCAACCTCCTTTAAGGAACCAACCTTCGGATCGTTTCCCCTATTCTGGAAGCACTCAGAAAAAAAAGAGGTTTTTAATAAATCTCGTGCTTTCCTTCGCATGTATACTTTTTACTGATATGCTGCACTTAAGAACACCAAAACAATTTTCTTGAAATGTTACTCGCGGGTGTTTTCGCTTCGGTCACCATCATCACGACAAGGACTGGCGCGCACACACAAAAAAATAAAGAATATAGCGATAGCCGCCATTCATCCTTTTATGTGCTTTTTGTGAGGGTGGGGGAAGTGCTATGCTAACTCACGGTTACTCTACAGCGATATCTTCAAGGCGCCGCAAACCTTCCCGCATAGAGCGCAAAGGAATGGAGGGGTAGTAGGCGCGCGCCGCGGTGCGGCGAAAGGAGCGGTCACGCCCCTTTCTGCAATTACGCCTCCTCCGTCCGAATGGGACGGCCGGAGCAACACCGCCGCGCGCCCCGATCCAGGTGGCCGTGGTACCACACTGCAGTTGTACGCTTTTGCCGGCAGGGGAATGGCAAGCGCTGGCGTCGGCGGGCAAACTTGACCGGTTCTCCCCTATTGTTTGACTGTCCGTCTCTCAACACTGCGCGGAAGCGGCTCGCCATGAAGTACCGCCTCGTCGGACTGCCGTGTGCGACCCTACAGGACTTGCTCCATCCCACCGGCCACGTACACCGTCGCCGATCAGCCCTTGCGGCCCTACTAGCTTTTCTCGAGGATGCCGGCCTAGTCGAACGAATTTTCTAGCCGCTCACCACGGTGACTCGGACGCCCGTTCTCCTGCCCCCCCACCCCCTCACTGTTTTTTTTTTTTTCACGCATACCTTTCTTTTTCTTCTTTTACCATACTCTTTTCACTCTCACTGTCCCTTTAATCCCCAATCCCCCGTGAGTGTATCGGTTGAGGTGTCCTCACTTGAGAGACAGTTATCGTGCACTCCACACCCAATTTCCATTTTCATTTCCTTCTTCCTTTTAAGAATCACCCCCCCCCCCCCCCCCCCAAAACAAAAGGATTTTGTACGTTTTCTGTTAATGGCGCCACTAGCGTTCCAGCCGTCGTGACAGCCGACGTTCAGTATCAGTGGCAACGGTACAGCAGCACTAGCACCCTAGCTACCCTAGCAGCACTGCAACCGCGCCTCAACCTTCGCTTTCTGCAAGCGACGCGCACTCCTCGATGCTGATGCTCTAGCGGTCGTGGCAGCGGACGGAGGTGCGTTTGTGTTGTCGCCTAATAAAAGCGTGCAGTATGGTTACGACAGAGCTACGCTTGCTGTGCCGTACGCGTGCGTTTATCGTAATGGCGTGAGTGTAGCGTGGTTTCTGTGTGCACGATCCGCAACAGCGAACTGCTTTCGTTTCTACAAAGCGGTGCGCGTGGAAACGCTGTCCGGCACAACGAGCAGCAACGATCGGCGGCTAAATGCGTGCAGTAGGCCTAAAGCAGCGCGACGCGACAGGCATGCCCGAGAAGTTAGGTGAATATACTTATTGCGACAAGGTCAGCGATACGTCATACTGGCGCGGTCGTCGGTGGTCGCCACCTCACATTTGTTCTTTCCCTATGCTTGCATCGCTGCAATCGCGCGGAAGTAGGAATCATTTATCGACCGATTTCCGTACTTCTTGAAAAGGCGGAAGACACTGTGGCGTCAGCAAGTTCAGCGGCGCAGTAAACTTTTATTGCATAAAACGTTATCGCGGCACGCAGCTGTATATATATATATATATATATATATATATATATATACACACACACACACAGCTAGTTGCAGCGGTAGGCCGATAAGTTGGCGGTCGTTTCTTGGCCCGTGTCAGCCAGTTGGCGTGTGGGACGGTGCAAGTTTTAGCGAGCGCGGGTCAAGCAACACACCGCCAACTTATCGGCCTACCGCTGCAACGGAGCCGGTGAGTCGCGGCCGCAGCTGATTTCGTTCGGTCAAACCACGGCTATGGTAGCTACCATGGCTGAGAGCAGCACGATCACGGCGCGCGAGTGCGCTAGTCACGTGGAATTTTTTTTCGCGGGCTTTCTTTGCAGCTTGGCTAAATTTTTAGGCAGCTTGGCGAAATTCTAGGCTAAATTTTCTTCCTCTGTGTGTTTCATGAAAAGTCCGTGCCTGCTCCAAACACAGGGGTAGCTGCTCCAAAAGCAGATTTTGCTGCTCCAATGGCTGCTCCAAAATGCTGGAAGGCATTCCCACCACTGGAACTGGTTACTCGAGTGTTGACCCTTCCGCTGTCCCCTTCAAGCTGCCTTGAAAACGCGTTGCTTTGCTATGGTCCCTTCTTTGCTCGCACGCTGCACGCGTTCTGCACGTGTTTTTGAGAATTTCGCGTCGCGCGCGGTTAGGATGTACACGCTTCTTTCCGCGTGGCAGCAATTTGGTGAAAGGTCAGCGTCTGCTCAGCCATGTAGCAGATGTGGAGCAAGTGATAGCAGACGACGCCGTCCTCGTCAGAGCGAAGTGCATTTCGCAAGTGAAGGACGACGCTGTTTACGATGTGGAGTTAGCACAATGTTCTGTACGTTCATAATTATATACCTGTTTTACCTTACCATAATTATATACCTGACTGGTTTGCTGTGTGTACTACGCACTCCCTATGTTTGTTACTCGATGCATGGGTAAGGCCGCTTCTCGTGCTTTAGGTTAAGCGGCCCTGGCGCTGTGACTGCTATTAGTTGGGATACCTTAATTTACTAGCAACCATTCGAGTTGTCGTGCGGGACGCAACACTCCAAAAATAAATGGTCTATTTTGGGCTCCTTTCTTTCCCGGAACAAAAATTGACATCTACCTCGCGTGTTCTTCCTTGCATTATCGCCGTTCTCATAGCCAGTACTCCGAGTTCACGAACAGCGTGCGTACTATCAACTTGACATAGCATTGTTAATAGGAACATGACGAGCGCCGCGCTTTCAGAAAAACTTTTTTGTGCAATCTGCGGGAGAAGAGCCAATTGCTGTCAAGGCATTTTATCTTGATCACTACCCAAACTACACCGTGTTGTACGGGCTGTACCTGCACACTCAGTAACAACTAGTTCACTCTTCCCCCCCCCCCCCCAAAAAAAAAAACAACAATGGACGTGCAACAATGGCTAATGCTTTTTTTTTCTTTTTTCGTAGTTGTGGTCGTGCCCACTCAAGCGTGAGCTTCGCATCCATGCCTGTCGTCTGCTTTTTTCGTGCTATCTGTTTGGGAATCGGTAGAATTTCACTGGTGGAGCCGACCCCTTCGTGTTTGCATGGCCATTGTGACAGTTGAAGATGCAGCAGTAGTTCCCTCCTTTCTGTCGGGGTGACATCGACGAACGAGGGGTGTTTCACGTGCAGCGCGCGCTTCGCAAATGCGTGGGAACGAAAGGGAGCGGAGGGGTCGTACCCACTGACCTCCATTAAAAAGGCTGGACGGCGCATCCTCGCTCTGCGAGGCGGGCGCTTGTGAAGCCACCGGAAGGTGCCCTGTTTGTCCCGGAAGCCGGCGTCTTCTGTGCGTCTCAGTCGCGCAATTCAAATATTCTCGGGTGGCAGCTGTTGTTATGATCGCTTTTATTTTTTATTTTTTCAAACTCTGCGATTACGCCTCACTTTAGACGCCGACGAACGCTACACAAAAGATGACAGACGCCGTGCCGACACCGTCCGAATACGGCGGAGTGCTGCAACGTACAAAATGCGTAAAAAGTAATGCAACTTTGAGGTACATGCACGTGAAATGTTTTCCCGGACGACTTTTCCGGTCGATTCGTACAGTTTACTGCGCTACAAGCAGGTATTTCTTTAAAAAAAAGAAGAGAAAAGCTCTTTTCCGGGACAAAAACGGCGGCTTCCGGTGGCTTCACGCCCGCGTGCTCGATGCGCCATCCAGCTCCTCCTAGTGGAGATCAGTGGTCGTACCACTCCGCAGTTGTACGCTTTTGCCGGCAGGGGAATGGCAAGCGCTGGCGTCGGCGGGCAAACTTGACCGGTTCTCCCCTATTGGCCTTGAGGCCCACCACTGGAAACGCCGGCGCCACCGTCGGCGTGACGTGCTTGGCAGGATCACGTGGCCTCAGCGGCCGCGTCGGCTGCTTGTGGCGCACTGCCGCGTGCTTTGAAAACGAGTTTCAAGTCCCACATGCGCTGCAGTCTGTTAAAATGCGGAAGTTTTCTCTCATTTTCTACTCAATTGAAACCATTGTAATAGTGTGGCTGCCTCCGAAGGCGACGAACATGGGGCTCTACCGCTCGGTGCCGCAGTGCCGCGTTTACGCAACGGAGCCCAGTGTCAGCCTGCACCGGTAACCGCGGGACAAGAAACTGCGTGAAGCATATCCCTAGCAAAAATCACCCATAGAAAAACCAATAGCCTATCGGATTATTGAACATATTGGTCAATTGGTATCATATTGGTCTATTGGTATCATATGGGTCTATAGGTGGCATGCTGGTCTATTGGACCTCTATTTGTTCATTGGTGTATTTGTCTATTGGCACTCTATTTGCCTACTGTGTATTTGTCTATTGGCATTCTATTCGCCTATTAGTACCGTTAGTACTGTATTTGTGGATTGGAAATCTATTGGCCTATTTCTCCGCTGGGAGTCCGTAATTTTGGCATAACAAATAATGGGCATTTGAGGACTGCAACATAGCAGCGCCTGTATAAAATGAACAAATTCTATTTGAAGGGAGGCATGTGCTATATTTATCATTATTACAGGATAACTTCATCAAATCGGCGATCTTCCCCGCAACAAGCTTTCCAGCTAGGCATGCTGTGCTTCCTTGTCGAATATATGCCACTGCACCGCTTCTCTAGGTAGTGCCTGAAAAAAAGAAACAAACATAAAATACTAAAATACCAGGAAGTAAGAAAGAAAATATTTAGATGCGCTACTGAAAGAAAACTGAAGCATTAGAATAAAAAAAATATGCAGATACGACACACTGTAGAATCAGCATAAGGGAAATTCCGGTGAGCTGGCTGTAGGTAACAGCTTAACATGACAGGGACGGATCTTTTGTCAAATTCGTACAGCAGATTCGATTATACTTGTATCCCAGAAGCATAACCGCAGTCACGTGTGTGGACTTCGGACACTAGTGGGAAAGGCCAAACAGCACTAGCACCAAACCGATCGCAGCGTGTGAATTTCGGGACTTCACGCAGAAATCTTCATTAAATATAGTGCCTCTCTACTGCAACCATGTGTGTCATAGAATGGGGTTCAGTCAGCATGACTAGTAATTGATGATGGGACAGCCACACAGGATTTTTATTGCCAATAAACTTCTTCCCTCTCCCATAAGTGTATTATTGAAGGTGAACGAAGGCATGATTACATATTTTAGTCCATTTAGATTATCGCGAAAACAATGCGCAAGTCGATAACGAACGTCTATGCCAGCGTCTGTATATGCGAACAGCCCACACGATGTTCAAAACTATTGTACTGTGGAGCGGAATAAATACAAACGAAGGGGCTAACTTAAAAAAAAAAAACTATGCCAAGTTCTCAGACTTATTCCATACCAATTACAATGCTAGGGCCGTGAGAGCTGGGCACATGCAGCGACAAGATCATTTTACGTGGCTAGAGGTATTATTTCAATACATCTGCAAAGAACCGTAAGTGAACACTGATTTATCGCTCTTGTCCTCGCTGTCCGGTGGGCACGCTGGCAGATGCGCGAATTAGTAGCACAGCAAGAGCAACTTTTACTGACTAGCAAATATATAAAAAACAGTTCACTTACCGAACATCGGCAGGGTATGCCCTCCAAAGCAACCACCTTTGCGAGCAGCATCCTGTCAGCACACTCGGTACCACTTACTGCTGAAGTCCGAGACGCTTTTAGCGCTGAAACGTTTAACTTCTTTGACGCTCATGAACGACCTTGCATTGTCGTCGCGATTACACACGTGCGTTTTCGTGCAACCTTCAATAGACACAAACATACAGCATTTCTAAGCCTGACTTCGACCACGAATACAGTGTACTAGAATGGGGCAGTGGGCTCACTGCCGTATCCCTGCGCCGCGCCGCCGCGGCCCTCTCCGCGTCGACAGCTTGAGCGCCCGCCAGGGGCGCTGCCGCCAGTTTCTCCTGAAAACTCTTGCGGGGTGTGGAGCGCGTCCCCTTGGTCGGTGGGGGTTAGGCTGGTTACGCTGTAGTTGCGGGGGTATCAACAAACGCGGGCTTGGTGGCGGGGAGAGGGCCACCACAATGACACAAAAAGAGATCACAAAAAAAAAAAATGAGGAGGGGAGGGAGTCGAGCATTTTATTCTTTTTTTTTTAAACTGATCCAAGTAGTTGAAGCTGCTGTTTCCATTTGTGTGTGCCCTGCAGCGCATGTTCACTCCGTTCATTCGCTTGAAGGACCTTTGTCGGCACCCCGCGTGCCGCTTTACTGCACTTATATATGCTTGTTTTTCTGAAGGATCGGCATCTGTGTCTATCCGCAAATCGCAACTGTCTCAAAGACGGCCCGCCGCTGCATCTGGACGGGAGGGACGCGCTTTTTACAGCCTCAGGCGGTCGTGCACATAGAGCATGCAGCGTACGTGCAGAGAAATTTCTGGGGCTGCGTTTGACAACAAAAAACAGCTGGACCCAACGAAGCTAGGAGTGACCGCAGAGTCAAGTGTGAAAGCAATAAAAGCAAGAAAACGCGCGAGGGTGGTGACAACAAAACCATACTCGTGCTTTAGCAAAAAAAAAAGGGGGGGGGGGTTAGGGGTACTTCTAAAAAAATAATAAAGAATGCTGGTACGTCGTTGCTTGTTTCGCTATCGAAGTCCTTAGCACAGAACTATACTGACGGATGAAACGGGCTGGATAGTGACGTACAGAAAAAGGAGATGTAGATGGGGGCTGAAGTAGCTCTCATTAGGAAGCGGGGGAGGTCCAAAGGGATTGGGCTCTCTTTGGGATGCCCCAGTTGCTGGTAGGTCGACGTTGTCGTCGGCTGTCGACTGCAAACATCGCCGGCGTTTCTTGCTGTCCTTTATTTTTCATTTTCGTAGTCGACTAGCAGATGTTCATACACGTTTGTTGCATCTGTTTATTGTTCGACCACGAGTGACATTTTCGGCATTGATAATACATATTGTGATATGGCAAACATTTGCGCATACATAGGCAGGGTTTTGTGTATATAAAATCAGTATGTCAGTGCGTGACACTGTCGAGTGTTTCTTCGTGTCCTGTTTTATCCGCGCTGGTGCAATTCCAAGGTGCAATAAAAATGTGTACGCACGTGATACATGTTACTTGTTATGTACTCATATTAACTATGTATAAATATTTTTTTATTGGGTATACGAGTCCAACTGCAGTTTTGGTAACCTTGTACGATCTACGTCTGTAAATAAAAAAATTTTTAAGCGTACGGTGCGGATACATTTATTACGAAGCCGAGTGATTCCGCCCATTATTGATTCGCGAAAAAAAAAGAGAACATTAAGTGGGTTAGTTACACAGACCAGCTAGATCATATATACGCGAAAAAATTTTTTAAATGAGGCGTTGTTTATATTCGGCATAGTGGGGCTCGAAAGGCGGGAGTGAAGTCGCTATGACAGCTACAGTGGCGAAAGTGCATTGAAAATCGTATCGATCAGCCGGACAAAAAAAAAAAAAAAAAACCGAACGCCCCCAATTACACACCTATTGCAGCGGCTGCGTGGAGGAGCATTCATTTATGCAATAGCCGCTTAAAACATCGCTCGCCCTCCGTAAATCAGTCACAACGACAGTAATTTATTTCACAACACACAGAAAACTTGCATCAAAAGAACTTCCGTGAGTTGCGCACCGTAAGATTGACTTTTCTTGCGCGCAAAACAACAACGCGCGCTATCCGCGCCCTGCAACCCGCCGGAAAGTTTCAGGTGACGCTGTGAGCCGCGCCGCCTGTCGGCGGCGACATGAAGTGCGTCACGCTCCGCCGCTCAGTGAGCGCACTATAAACTTCTAGAACACTGTAACCACGAACATGCCGCACCACACACTCGTGACTCCGACCGACCGAAAACACCCGCTGCGGCTGTGGCTGGCTGTAGTCGGCTCGCTTGCTGGCTGGCGCTCGTGCCGTGGCCATACCACAAAAACAAGATTTTATTTTTTGGTATTGTATTGCAATATTTTGCTCTATTTCCAACCCCTCGAAAATATTCAGCTGCTGACACATTGGGAGGAAGGTTATGGAAAGCGTAGCGAACCGAAATTTCAGCTGCGAAACGAAAAAGAAAATAGAAGACATACAGCGCCTTCACGCGACAGCTATTATCTTCAATGAGCTCTTTTGGCAAGCCTGTATCACTTTGGTTGCTCGTGATTTTGTTATCGTTATCGTGTTTCCGCATGTTTTGAACTTCAGGTTTTTCTCGTTTTTATATGACGCGCATTACGGGTGACCCCGCAGGTACAGTAACCTGCGGCAGCGAACGCGATGTTCACCGTCGTAAGAAGTGCAAGCGCTCGAGCGAGCTTGCACTTACAACCTACCGCCTACTACTTACAAAGGCGACGAAAAGAAACGCGAACAGCGCTGTTCGCATTTGTTTTCTCCGCGCTCTTAGCTTGTTGACAATAAAAATACGCTAGTCTCGTGAATGTATCATGGATAACTTGTCTTATTACCAGCCAGGCTACAACTGTTTTGAAAAGTAATGCGACCAGCGGAGCTGGTAGATGCCGTACTGTTCGCGTTTGTTTCCATAGCGTGCTGTCGAGAGAGAGAAGGAATGTAGGAAAGGCAGGGAGGTTAACTAAGAATCGCAATAGCCCACCGGCTGAAAACAACTATGTATACATTATGTGCACACATTCAAGCAGGAAATGACGACTTCTACCTTATATGCCGACTTCGCTTATTTACCTATACATTACCTATACTGTGGGCGAGCGTCTATATGTCGTACAAAATCCTTTTGTGTTCGAAAGCTAGGTACCTAGGGAGAGAATCTCTAGGGATTTTCGATGGTGGCGCCGTCACATCTTGGCGGAGCTTTCTGGAACTCCGCTTCGCTTCGCCGACCGGTGTCGGCTTTCCATCTGTTCCACGTGTGCGTGTATGTTCGCGCGTTCGTCTCTTGTCTCTGTACCGACGACGATGACCGCGAGTCGTGCAGCTTTCGTTTCGACAGCGTAGTCCGTGAACCGGTGTCCCGTAGCGACTTCGTCGTGACTGCCTCAGAGAACGCCTAGTACTGCCTTTGCTTGATTGACGGACGTCGAGGGCGAAACAGAGCGAAGGTGCTGCAATGCGCTGCCTTGCCACAAGTAAGTAGCGATCTCTGTTATTTCGAGTTCTGCTCCGCTAGTCTGAAATGTCGGCGTACCTGTTACATTTACATATCAGAGAGCGTGATCACATAGCTATGCTGCCGTTCTTACGTTGTGGATACGGAGCGTGATAAAACATTTCGAACTGCGGCACAAGATGCTCATCCACGATCGCTGCGCGAGCAGAAAAAAGTTTTCTGCGAAAGAACCGATCTTGTGTTTTCATGCACTACAGCCGCTACAGTTCGACATGGTTAACTTGCACCAACTCGTCCAATGTTCGGCATTGCGTAAGTGATAACCACTACTGATATTATATCGTCAACTAGTAGTAAGGGCACTCCCTTATCGTTAATCCTAGGCAAGTTCTTAGATTCGTTGTACTGCGGTAATGAATAATCCTGTTGGCCGACTGGGGCGTTTGAAAACCTGGTACTTGTAAACAAGAAACAGCTAAAGAACGACTTATCATTTTATTCTAACAGTGCGCAGGGCGATGTTTCGTTAACTTCGCCTTTACTTGTACTAGTTTTATGTACCGAAACATGTCTTACAGTATGAATCACGCTTGTCTGGAGTGCCCAAGCCGTTCATTCAGCCGCCTTGTTTTGCAAAGGTACGCAGAGAGTGACGCCGTACCGCACACGGTCATACGGCAAGATGCAAAAATTCGAATGTAACAGAGAGTTGGAAAAACGCCAATGTATTCACGAAGGTAATTTCGAATAGGATAAGAGCCAAGTAAACTTGACTTTGAAGGGACCCTGAAACTGTCTTTGAAATTTTTTGTAAGAATTTATTCTACATCATCATCAAATCATTTGCACCATGAATTGAGCCACGCACAGCATACCAAGGCAGCTGCAAGCAATTATAGTGACACCCTCCTCGACCCTGCTTTGCCTCCTCAACTTGTCAAACAGCCAACCGTCACGCGCACTCGACAGGTCAAGCTCCATCGAGCACGCGCCGTCAGGCAACAGAGACCAAGTGTGTGGAAGATCTGCTCTGCAATGTGCCGCCACACTACCAGCTGTTCTTATTATATTCTCTTGTACGGTGACCATCTCCAAAAGCATGCGGACAAACAAAAGGTATATGGGAACGATCACCGATCAGCCTAAACTCGGGCAAAGTGTTTGTGTCTCCAGGGGTGAAGCTACAGCCGCAGACACTTGGATCCTGCGAGCGTTGGGTGGATAACAAACAAAATACGTTGATAGGCTAGTTGGCTCATAATCTTCAAAATTGCATAATGGGAAATCGAACAAGACTTAGAAGGAACACAGATGCACAGGACATGTTCAATCTTGTGCTATCCAATTTTGAAGGTTGAGTGGATAGCGAGAGCAAGATGCCCACTGCAGCAATGAGCTGAAGCAACTCCGCTTGCCAGATGGCTTACAAGCCTTGCACGATGTGTCAGCTTTACAAGTCACCACCTGCTAGATTTGTGGCGCACAGCTCAGCTAGGGCATCAATGGTGTCAGAGAAAAAAAAAAAAATTTGCGATATACACTGTCACGCAGCTCATGTCAACACGGAGCATGTTGTAACACAGGCAGGCGATGCTCGCTGCCAAATAAAAGTTCCGTGACTATTACTGTTATTATACTATACTGTTGCAAGTTACAGCTGTTGTAATGCTTATTTTACAGTTGTTCCAGGGCCAGCAGCAGTGACACATATGTTGTATTAGAGACTGCTGCGTCTAATCTCCATAAGCATTATTTTCATTCCGCATGTTTAGGTGGCAAACTTCGTTTAGCAACTTCACTGTTGTGTACCTAGCAGAGATATTCCAAGATAATCAGCTGACAGTCACACAACGAATATGAAGCTGTACACTGTCATAATCACCTTACGCACATACTACAGTGACTTGGAAACTTTTCCAAATCCTTTTTTTTTAGATACAAGCAATTTATTACCAGCATGAGAAGAAGTAAAGTGCTAAAATAGTGACTCCATTCCGTTCAGGTGGTTGAGTTTCTTGAGCAGGTGACTTGACGAGGGAGCTTCTGCCGAATTTTGTTTACTAAAGTACAGCTGCCGGCAGGGCACCCATTTCACAGCCCCCCTTGGGAACAGAAAAAACCTCACCACTATTTGAATGTTTGTTTATATCTTGCAATGTTTAAAATACCACTGGCGTAAGCATCCAGAAGCACCTAGAAAGCAGCCCAAGAATAAAGCAAGAGAGGTGAATGACGATAGCCCTCGTTGTGCGCCCTGCAAGCTTGTCCGTCATTGATGTCGACTATGCTCGTAGAACAGGTGAATTACCAGTGAGCCTGAGTAGCCACTAAATGCATCATACTGATAATGAGGTCACAAGTTGTCACCAATTCGGGCACTTGCGCTTCCTTTGAGACCATATTAAAATGCGTTTAAGACTATGTTCATCAGTAATACATGGTTTGAGTTACCTATGTATGCGGGAGAATGGAACACAGAAGATTTTGGCTTTGAAGTTGTGTTGTCAGGGGGCCTTCAAAGGGACCGACAACTGGGCAGAACGTGCTATTAGATCCTGGTAAAAATGAAAAGACCGTGAAATATAGTGACAGATTCCAGCATCCTTTTCACGTTGCGAGTAGGATTTATATTTTTAAATCGTGCTTAAAAGTAACAAAAACCGCGATGTTGCGCAGCCTAGCGGAAGAGCCTTGAAGCTGGATTATGAAGTCGGTCACTTTTCTGTACGTATACGTAGTGTGATGCTGTCATGCACGCCATAATTGGTCCTCAAAGTTAGAGTATGCATATTATTATCTATCCCCGCTCAGTTCTGTGCTGCCTACGAGGTAAAAGAAGTTGCATGGTGAGAAGCGGCGCCGCCTTCGCAGCCGCCAGTGGCCCATGTCCAGCCGCGGCGCATGCGCGCAGAGTGCACGCATGCGCAGTAAAGCTTCGCGCTAAAACACAAATTGCTCTCGGATTCATTGTTTGCAGCATGTGTTGTCAAGTGTGTTTAAGAGTTCATATTCGCCGCAGATAGAAAAATTCTGATTAAAAATGTTTCACGGCGTTTTCCACGTTACCATTCCATGGCTAGACAATCTGACCAGTTAGCTTTCCATTGCGCTAAAGAAGATAGGTGCCCTAAAAATTGGTTGTCAGTCCCTTTAAGTGGCACAATCAATCAATGCACAGGCATTGTTGAGAAAACAAATGTATTTGCTCGTTTCAGCATTCTGCACATCACAAAAGTGGCTGGCTGTAAACATCTGCAGCCCCACCGCTGTGGGGCATCCGTTGTTCTCCAGTGAAACCCTATTACACTACTACGTATGGTCGCTGTCGCTGAACAGCCATGTGCATAAAAATTAATGTTAAAGATTTGCTAAAAACTGCGCATAACGAGCTGCTGCCCAACATCAACATGCACTATGTGCCCAAGCATGCTGCTGTTGTCAAATTTAACACAAATCACGGTTTTAATTCACGACCTTGAGAAATAGTTGGAATGCCTGTTCTGATTATGGACTGAAATGTTGCTAATCTTGGAAGTTATTTGTTCTTGGACACCTTGCACACTTGGTTCAGTGAATATGCTTGGTCAATATGAAAGTTTTGGAGTCTGAACATGCAGTCTGAATAATGTCTTTAATTAGAGACACCAGAGCAAATTTTCACATTGTACTTTTTATTGGCATTTCAGGAGCAACACGGTAGGATGACTAAAGGACGCAACACTTCTGGACGGGAATTACATGTTCAAGAATTGTTTTGAAATGTACAAGGAAGATATTGGCATTCTCCTTCCGCCATCAGCTGTTCAACATCTGCGAGCTGCAAAGGTGAACACACTTTCATGTAAACAGGGCCACGTGCATGCACTGGTACAAGGTTGCTCAGTTGTGCTAGATAGAACAAAACACAGTCCTAGCCTTCATGCACCAACCACAGAAATGAAGGCTGAACGTCAGCTCCACAAGTGAAAGCAGGTTTCTAGCAGCCTCATATTAACAGTCACTCTGTTTAACTCGATCATAATTGCTCATTCCTCTGCTGTATGTGTGTGTGCATTTATCTGCTAGGCAATCATCGTGTAAACAAACCATAATACTTTGGTGACTTGGCACTATCAAAAAAGAAAGAATTAGGAGAGGAACAAGTGAGGGCAGCACTCTCCTAGCTTGTCCCCCTGCTATTTCCTTTTTTTCAACAGCGAAGTTCTTTAAAAGGGGCCCTGACACACTTTTTCGGCATGGTTAGAAAACACTGCCAATCGGTAGTCGAGGCTCCTGAGAGCACGCGAGCCAAACATTATAGCGCAGCACAAGGCCTGGAATTTACCTTTAATTCTGAAAGTCAGCTAGAAATCGTTCTCTCTTCTTGCTACAAATTATGCCATATACCCAAATTCACGGGCTGTCAGCTGACTTGAGCATCGTCAGCTGCATAGTTCATAGTGCCACGTGCCTGCGCATGCACTCACGATGCGTTCGAAAGGAAAAAGAAAACAAAGAAAAAGTGCACCAAGTCATGACGTGTAGATGATGTAACTTCTTTCCCCTGTGCCATCCCTCCCCTGCTTAGCTTCCAGTGCGCTCGTTGGGATGAGAGAGAAAGCAATTACAGCGTGCGACAACTCTCTAACTCCGCTCGTACGCACGGATTTAAAAAATTTTTGGGGCGGTTGATTCGTGAGGCAATAAACTCCTTCAAAGAAGCCATTCGACGGTTACTTGTGAAAGAAGTTCCACCGTGAGGTGTTAGCAAAAACTCTACAGGTATGTGCCACAAAAAGTGGATATGTGCCAAGCAGCTTCTAGCATAGCATAGCTTTGCATAGTATAGTATAATACGGGGTGGGAAAGGAAGTGAGCGGAGACCGTAAAGCATAGCACAACAGTCTTGTATAGTATTGGAGGCGAGGAGTTATGGAGTCATCCTCTTATCGGATGCACCGCACTTGCGTTCTAGGTAGGATAATGCCGGCGCACTCCTCATAGGTTTCGCTATCGGCGCTCTGTGAAAACATCACGTGGAAGCCCTAACGGACATTTCTGTGGATACTTTCAAACGAAAGAAGTTTTTACAATCAAAATAATAATCTTGGATGAAAAGAAAGCACAGGGTTGCTTACAGGCGCTATCTGTTTACATAAATTGTACAGTGAGTGCACATTGCGAGCGGTCGCCGTGATGGGGCATCCCCAAACAATCTTCTTGCATGAAATGTGGGCAATCCCTAATGGTGAATTTAGGTGCGAGGAAACCAGCGAAACTCAAAAACAAGGACGATAGAAGAAGGCACATTCAAGCACACACCGTTTCCGGCGATGGTGTGCGCTTGAATGTGCCTTCTTCTATCGTCCTTGTTTTTGAGTTTTGCTGGTTTCCTCGCACCTAAACATGAACTAACCGGCCCAGATTTTCACGCTTTTGAATGGTGAATTCCACTGGTGGATTCGGAGTGGCCGACGAACTCTGTGCCGGAGCACTCCACTCCGGCGGAGAGCAACCGAAGGAAATCTGTCAATGGAACACGAGGGCCCCGCCAGACCAAATGGTAGGGGCCACTAGCGCACATTTGCTTCGCAAGCGCCTAGCATTCCTTGCGTTTTGCGCCGTTTTCGCCTTCACGGGCGCGAGCGGAGAGAACGGGTGCGGTCAGACAGCACATTGCATCGCGCATGCGGTACGCCACGCTCTGCGTGCACGCGCTGGGAGCTTGCAACTTCCGGTCGAATCCGCCGCTTTTCGCGGAGTAGAGGGAGCTGCTCCAGATCTGCCAATGAAACATACAGGGAGCACTCTCAATCCGCCAATGGAATGGACTTGCTCTGAATGGAGCAGAAAAACTGCTACCGGAAGTGCTCCGAATCTGCCAATGGAATTCACCAAAAGAAATATACTCTTACAGTGGTCCGTCTGTATAAATAAATGGATCATACGAGAATGAAGCATCAATTAAGCGATGACGCAGCCGTAGCATAAATAAGCATCTATAATTGTCAGTGTTGTAGGCATTACTGAGAAAAAGTAACTAAATACGTTACCCGTTACGCTAACAAAAAAGGAACGCGTTACCGCCCTACGTTACCTCTTAAAAAGTTAACGTGTTACCATTACATTTACCGAAAAAAAGTAACGGACGTTACTTTTGCTGTTACTTCATGGTCAGAAATATTAATCACTGCATTATTGCTGCAGGAATCCCAAGTAACAATTTTATAAAGCTGATGTTTATATATTTACATAAAACTTCTAGCCCAAATGACAATTTTACGTGAAGTACAGATTTAAGGAGAATAAGTTGGACAAATGTATCGTACCTTGGCAAGAGTATAGTTACCTAAAGTCGCCTGGACAGTTAGATGTGATGGCTTCTAACTCGCGTGACACATGGTAAAGCCATTTTAAATGTGAAGCATTTCTTAGCGAACCAAAGGCACTTTGAACGTTTCTATGTATACTTATCTACCTATCTATCTATCTAGCTACCTACATCTGGTGTTCTAACTTAGTGTGGGCCAAAACTGGCATCGGAGGGTAAGAGAATTTGACGAACACGATAGTCTGGTCATGACATGAATAATGTTAAAATCCTTTCGCGTACGTCGTCAAACCCTTTCCTCTACATACGTGTGGTACACACCCGTATACCACGGGCTGCAGTATGCGGGTATGTGCCACGGGTGACTGACAGTATATATCAACCCAGGAACGGCGAGAACAGACATTGGTAATTTTAAATGCGAGTGCGTTAAGAAAAACCTATATCAGCAGCGTTGACCTAACGAATTCAAACATTAAAAATCAGGACCCCAGCAGAAAATCAAACCCAGGCATTCAACGTGGCAGTCAGGTATTCTACCACAGAGCTACGCCAGGTCTTGAAACTGATTTCGGAAAAAAAAACCCAACACAGGCGTGATGTCGGTGCAAGGTCAGTTGTGGTTGCAGTGCTGGCTATCTAATTTTATAACAAGGCAATAAGCAATACTTATATACTCCTATGATTCAGGCGTCATGTCGGGATAATTTTAATGGCGGTTCCAGTGTTAGCTCTGCTTTTCAAGCAGTCTAATAAGCTTTACATTTGTATTCCTTGGCTCAAAGCCAAAAAATGCAGCACGCACAGCTACTCGCTGACTGCTTTGCATGGAACCGATTCCCACAAGGCGAGGGATATGCCGAACTTTTTTCGCAGTGTGACTGCACAAAAGAAGATTTTATCATCAACGCTCTTCGTAAAGAAACATCACAACCTGTATAATTGCCGCGAGAATTGCGAGCGTTTATGTGAAAGTGTTCAAGATCAGCCTCATTCGTGGAAAAATTTAATAACTACAGAAACGTGTACCCACAGTTGCCGATCGAAAGAAGCACATTCCTTTTTGAAAACAAAGTTACCGCACAGATTACTGTAAGGAGAAGTTTCCACAACTTCTTGTTGAATTTAAGCAACAGCTGCATTTCAAAGCTGTCATCGTAAAGATTGCCTCTCTTAGTGAATACGTCCGCACCTATACGTTAAATAGGCGCTCAGCAGACGAATTGGCCGGCAGCAGTTACAGTTCCGAAATAGTAACGAGTACGTTACGAAGTTACTAAGCTCACGTTTTCATATTGCTGTGCTTTCAAGTGTTGTCAAGTGCTCAGCTGAAGCGGGAGAACTCCTCATTTAGTCAAAATTGCAGCACAGGTGCTATTCAAAAATATTGTTTTCAGCACATGTCGGTGCTCCCTAAGCAGACAATGCTACTGCTGATCATGTCTATCTGTCACGTTGACAGTGGCGCCAGCTTTTCCAGTGGTGGGCCTCATGCCCAATAGTATGGAAAAGGGAAGGGAAACAGAAGTGAGTGTGAGGAGGAGGGGAGACCGGTGAGGCATCGCATATTCTTTAATAGTACACTATAGCAAGGGGTGGAAAGGGAAAAGAGGGTGAGGAGGAGGGGAACGCCACCAGCTTTGTTTCCTCAGTCTTCGCGCCAATAGTACGTAGCTGCCCCCAGTTTTTTTTTTCTCTTCACTAACTGCCGCATTCAAAGACGAACTTTATACTTAACTTTTGACTTGTGTGTGTAACCGGCGCTTAAAGGGGTACTGACGCCTTTTTTTGAAGGCGAGTTTACTCCGCCATACAAATCTCCTGTATGCAGAGACGCCTCTGAGCAAGTGTGAAGCTCAGCAAAGGCTGATCAGATATTTTATGTTTATATGAAAGTAACTTTTTCCATGGCGCACCTACCGACACCGACACTAGCTTGACGTCAGGCTACAGTACTAATTCTGGTGACTTCACACGCAGCAGTCTGGCTAGTTGTGATGACGTCAGGTACCAACACTTCGAAGATGGCCACTTGTGCGTCAGCGAAACGTTCAAAATGGCCGCTTGTGCGTCATCAACGGAGCCACGGTGCTGAGCAGCCGTGGAAACGTCACTATATATTGTGCAAGCACGTGACGAGAAGCTCATACCGTGTTGTGACATCAGGGTACAGTAGGAACCGAAACTAGCTTTTAAAAACATATTGTAATTACTTTTTCAGGGTGCACTTGCGCTTAGCACTACCGTTTGTAGGCTCTTGAGGGCTTGGCCTCGCATTTGACGCAAAAAAACAACTGAAATTTTTCGTGTCAGTACCCCTTTAACACCTTTTAAGAACGAGCCTTGCACTTAGTGCAGCTTTTGTTGGCACTCACTTCAGCACAGTAATTGTAAGGCGGCACTGTCCTTTTATATATTTATCGCTCTCACTTTTTTTTACAGGCTCTCCTGTATGACAAGGAAGCAGTAGACGCGTCATTCGCAATGCTCATTTTATGTGCTTCCAAGGGATGCGGCCAAAGGACGACCTGCGGATGTGCGAGTCACGTTTATGGGAGCTGCAAAAAAGAATTAAAGTGTATCCCCAGTGTTTGTTATATACTTTTATTATACTATAACAGTATATTTCTGAACAAACCATCTGAAACATGGCGGATCGGTGGCACTGCAGAAAGCCGATGGATGCTTGTCAAAGCATAGAAATACACAAAGCAGCATAAAATCTTGCCACTTGTGTGGCCGTTGCATCTTTCCCTTGCCCCAAGGAAGCACGCAGCGCAGTGAAGCAGACTTACGAGCTGCCGTCCAAGGACGCGGCACATGCTCAACATAAATTTTTCTCACTTAAAACAAAAATCACTATAATTAAACTTTCAGAATCGAATTTCCTTTGTACACCATTTGAAACAAGTGCAATTTTAATTTCACTGCATCACCAAACTGCATGTGCCTGAACATGAGTCATGCATTTCTTTAACTCACTCTCAGTTCCAAATAGCATTACAGAGGAGAGTTGTTAATACATGTACATTATACAATGTTAAGCAAGGCAGCTTGAAAAGATTAATGGTCTGGGTTATTGGCGACAAAGGTGAGGAGGTGGTTCTATTCAGATGCTGTCTTTGGCAGAATTTAATCGAAAAAAAAAAAAAAAGTTCGTCTGGCAATTTGGCACTTGGACTTCGATGTGGTCTATTCGTATTTCTGTGTATATGGGTGGTGCGACACCCCATTTACACATTTTTCTATGTTTGCGCCCCTCATTCTTTGAAACTTCTCGGTCATCGACCGTCATACTTTTTTGACACACCCCTTATTCTTTGAAACTTCTCGATCATCGACCTCCATACTTTTTTGACACACTTACTGGCAACTATCCTGGCATGTGGTGTTATTGTATTGTGTTGATATACATTGTAGAATTTTTTAAAAATTCTCAGAATGGACGCAGAATGGCCTTTTTGCTTCACCACAAAGCATATCGCGAGACAGAATAGCGGACGCAATGGGAGGAAATAAGAAATCACCATTCCTTTTCTAGCAACCACTATGGCAACGTTCAAATCCCTCCCAAGGACACAGAAAAAAATTTTCTTACAATGACAGTTTCATGAAGGAAGCCGAATATTGCACAAAAAAGCTTGGCCACGATTTTTAGAACAGAATCTTGAGAAGTACGAGTGCAATGACGCGGACGTTTGGCATAGAAGGACCCTATCAAAGAGACGCGCCACGGTGGTGTGAATATGGTGCTCGACTGCTGATCCGAAGGGCGCGGGAACGAATCCCGGCCACGGCGGCCGCATTTAACTTATAAAGGATGAGCGATAGACGTTAATGATACCCTGAGACGAGAGACGATTCTGTACAAATGCTGTGTGGCCAGGTTCATGTGACTACAGGTTGTCTAAATCGTCTTGCTATACTTTAAATATTGCAATCTATGCACACTGCTCTGAAGCCCATATTTCTGTCCACCTTTTCTTGGAGAGCAATTTCATTCGTACAATCTCACTTCTTTCCATGTGGTGTCTATTTGTGACCATGCGGAAGAACAAATGCGATATCGTTTTAAAAATCCGGACAGAAAGTTCTCCTAGTTCGTTGGAATCGATCGAGAACTGAGGACATGTTTCGAACGAGAACAGAAAACACGATGCGTCGTCTATTCTCTAAAGTCCGTGTATGCGCAGCTCACGCTCTTCCACATTAAACACGCAGGCCTTGGTCGCTATAGTTAACGCGATATTAAAGCAGAAAAGCGTCATTCCCAAATGCAAGGGCAGCGGTAGCCGTAGAAGCACTACATATTCGCCTTACCAGGCGGGCCGCGCAAGTTTGTGCAGGATGCAGTGGCGTTTTGCTTACCTTCTGACGACCAGTAGGCAAAGTGTCGCATATCAAATATTGGTGCTTGATGCTCCGGGTGGTGCTACATATGACCACCACGTATATATCCATATAGATTTCACAATGTCACGTAGAACAGCGCAGAAGTTTGGAAGTTGAACGCACGCGTTGGAGCCAGAAAAGTAAACAGGAAGTCGCCATGACGCTTGCAACAGGAAGCAGGTGGCGCTTCGCGCAATCAGAAACCGAAACCGAAATCGCGATTTTTAAGCGCCTTCAATCGATCCGTCGTTTGCGGGCGCCAATCATAAATGCATAGAGAACTTTTTCTCCATGGGAAACATTTATTACTGTGTAACATACTTCTGGGTTATTTGGCTGAGCTCAAGGTGTGGAACAAAGATAGTCTCGCGCTTTTCCACTCTCGCTGAGGCTTCGTAACATTTTGATCTGCAGAAACCAGCCGTAGATAAAAAAAAAAAAATAAAATCGATTAGTGACGTCATGCTGACTTACCGGTAGTAGGGTTCGGCGCGAAGTTCAAAAATTCGATTTTGTACCTTTTTTTTTGTGTGATTGCAAAAAAAATTGTAATTTTTGTTTTGTGATTGCAAAAACAAAGATTAAAGGTCCCACTCATTAAGAAAATCAATTTTTGCCACTTGTGAAAGATTATGACAATTAAAACATTACAAGCTACTACACTTCAGAAATAGCCCTAGCTTTCTGTCCTAAGTCTCTATCTCAAAGATTGGCTCTCAATGTATTATGGAGAAAAACACAATTGAAGAAAAAAAGGATGAGCCGCTGTCCCCATGGTGAAGCCCTCCATCGACATCTTCCTTTATTAGAACACACTGAATAGATCCTAATGATGACTGTGCCACTCCTAGTCTTCTACACACTTGTCAACACAAGATGTTGCTGTTCAGTGAGCACTTACTTGGTACGTTAAATGACATTTGAAGTCGGGATCATGGCGGAATCCAGTCTGGCTAGGAGGGTACATTTGAAATAAAAAAGAGACACAGACCAATCCAAACAAAATGTCTATGACGTTTCGTCTTCCAAATAAAACGAGCCACTTCTGATGATGTATTCATCGTGAACAAGGCTTCCATGCTGGAAGTCAAAACGTCATCAATGTTCTGTTTAGAATGGTCAGCGCCCCCTTTTTGTTTCGTAGTTAAATAAAATTTTAAGCTGTGTGAAAAGTGAAATTATTTCATTTGAGTCAGTCAAGATTTTAGTTATAAAGACTGCTTTATTTTTGTGCAATAAACATAGCTCATATAATTTCACTAAAAGAGTTTGAAAGAACAACACTCAGCCTCAAGGAGTCTTACACAAGAGGAAGTAATGGAATGCACACACACAGTGGGTGTCTGTGCTTGTACAATTCCTCCTTCCCTACGTACATTTTAAACTATGTACCAACAGTCCCAGCATCAGTATCTTCAATAAAGTAATCGTTCTGTTTACCAAAAAACATGATGGGAAAACACACTCCTACATAGAAGAATATTATTCGAAAGCTGAAGAACAAAAGAAAGCATGGCAAGATCGCTACCGCTATGGTTATACAGTGACAAAATAATGTTACTGAAATCATTTCCATCAAAGAAAGATTAGTGCATTCAACATAAGCTTGGTAACGTTTTTATGAAAAAAAGTTTTTCTGCAAGTACGATGACTGCTTACCGGTCTCCTAAAGTAGAATACACAGTACTACTTTAAATCATTTACAGCTTTTAAAAACACATAGGGTGGACCCGTACGGCTCTTGTCCCCTCTGCATACTTTTAGTTCCGTTTAAAGGGCCCCTGACACCAAAATCAAGACCTCGAGATGTTTGTGTTGTGTGATTGTCCTGCACACGTGGGCACTTCTGGCTGATTAATAGTGGCAAACGTTACCTTTAAGATATCTTAATTTGGTTTTAAAGTAAGCGTGAGCGCTCATCTGAGTTGGCAGCACCTTGTGACACCTCCACTAATATGACATAGATGAAGGCCCCGTGTGACGTTCCACAAGAAAAGCCAGTATTGTTGACGTCACAAAAGATGGACAGGATGCACACAATACCACCACTGGCACCTGACGAGGGCTACTGTTTCTCGTCCCTCTCGCTCAGTTGTCGGGCTGCTCTCAGGGTGGTTTTGGCTGCTTAAGCCAGGAATGCTTTTCATTTTCCTGAGGGGACATGCACTTAACCGGCTTAGCTCATACCGAAGCACCCACATCGTTTCATTCTTTATCGCACGCGGGGCCCCCGATTTGAAAACTGCACTGTCAATGTCACCAAACCTTTAGCGCACAATGTCCTAGGTGCTTCCCCGCTGTGGGGAAGTAGTTTCTTACAATCTCAGGCGGGTGTTTCAAAATGAAGCTAAAAGTGGCCAGAATTAGACACACTAGCATTAATTATACGATATGTCAGAGCATTTATGACTCACTCAATTTCGGCATTTCCAGACACAAGGCTACAAATTACAGTAAAAAAAGTCGCAAGGGGTCCTTTAACTTTTCGCATCCTTTTATGGTGTTTAAACACCGGTGCATTTCTCCTTCACACGCAGGGAGTGAGCATGCATACTTTGGTCATTAAAGCATAAATCAAAGAAAAGTAATACATAATAGAAAGAGAAGAGAGCTGGGTTGCTGGGAGAGAAGCATGAAGTCTACCTCCAAGCAACAACAAAGATTCATCTGTGTGTGTATGGCAGCTCACATGAGATGACAAAAAGTACATGGTTTAAAAACTTTACCTTGAACTTTATGGCTAGTTTTCTGGCGGAGCCAGTGTTCCAAGAGCTATGCTCATTGAGATGAGGAAGAGCAGCCTATGGCCAAGTGATGTCGGGCCACTTCTTGTGTCTTTTGAAATAGCTAAAAGCACCAGCAAAGCATACTTAAACGCAGCTCGTCAGCCCCTACTTTCTCCATGGGGTCGGATCCCCCTCCACAGGCGTTACGACTGAACTTGCAGCACGGGCACCTGCACAAATAAAGGTTGTATTTTGCACACTATAGTACAGCTGAAAACCCTATTGCATTCATTCTCATAAATGTGAATCACAAAAACTGTTCATTAGTTTAAAGGGACACTAAAGAAAAACAATGAATCGGTTTAGATCGATGAATTGCGCTCTGAGAACTCTAATGTCATTAATTTCGCCATCATAGGTTTATTAATAGAGGAGAAAATAAAGTTCAAAGTTTCATTTTTTAAATTTCATGCCAAAATCTCCCCACGTGACGTCACGGTTTTTAAAGTGTATTTATCGTATTTTGGCACCATTGGCTCAACAAAATTACCCCAAACTTGGTATGTTAAGTCTATGGCACCCTCAGAGGACAATGTACTTCACTTTTACCGATTAGGATCTACGTAGTCCCTAGTAGGCGCCGTCATGGCAAATGACGGCGCCTACTAGGGACTACGTAGATCCTAATCGGTAAAATGAAACTTCAAGGTGGCGTCACCACCCACATTTTGTTTTTGCGTGTTTTCTCACAGCAAGCGTGGTGTTTTTGGTATTGCGAAAGAGTAGTTTACTAATATGAGAAAAATCGTGTTGCTCTTTAGCGTCCCTTTAACTCTAGGCTGAGAAGGTAGCAGGGTTTGTACAGGTTTCGATAGCCCAATTCCAAGGGACTTTAAAATCACTACTGAAAGTTTCTCAAGGATATAAAGCAGCATCCCAAGTAGAAGCTTTTTGCAATAACAATGTTTCCAAATGAATATTGTTAGCTTTACAGATTAAGAATACAAAATTGGTGTCTGGCTCACACACAGCACTTTATTAAAGCTTTGGCTGCATAAGGACAGTGGACATTGTTTGAGCTAGAAGATTTAGATATAGAGTTAGATACAGAGTTAGATATAGAGGAGAAAAAAAATAGCACAAGTGCTGGAGGTGAAGTCAAGTCACCAGGAAGAAAGTTGAGAGGAAGTAGACCAGGTAAGGAAATTAAATGAATGGTAGAAGATGAACGGTGGTGAAGGCAGGTTAAACACAGGGCGGGAGCCATAACAGGAGTACGGCATGTGCCCTCGGAGTTGGCCTGATGAACGTTTACCTATACATAGCAGCTGATAGTCAATATTAGACACCATATGCAAAGAAATTGAAGCATGTTCCGAGAAAGAAAACAATTCCAGGAATTTGAAGGGCCGTGAAAATGTGCTTTTCAATTTCAACTGTTTTCAAGGGCTTCAAGCACCTGTACACACTCTGATGTAACCACAAGCAGGTTTCAGATGATATTCTTAGAGGACTACATAAATATACTTTTCGTACCAATCTAGATAATGGTGTTCCCGCAGTCTGCAAAAAGACAAAGTGGTAAAGTTTATTGGTGCTGTTACGCTGACTGTATGTCAATAAAGAGAGCTAGGGCACTGTACAAGCCAAAGTTCAACCAGAGGCCCATACACAATAAAGACTTTTCACTCACCCCTACTTTGCACTTGGGTGGGCCTCTATTGCAACTGTGAGATGCATGTCAAAATAATAATGCCCGAAGAAGAAATGCATTATCAGTGCATCCACATTGTACCAAATAACTCGTAAAAAACAGTGCAAAAACAATGGATGAACACAAAGAGACAACTCGTTTGTCCGTTTGTGCACTGTTTTTTATGATACAGGACAACCAACTAACCAGAATTACCACCCTTTCGAAGTGCCAAATAACTCATGCCCCTTCACATGGCAGATATGCATCCTTTTTCAGTGCAGGGCAAGTAATGCAGGAATTTGGCACGAATTCTCATGTGGTGTAACTGCCAGGACCGCCCGTATCATGACTCCATTGCCGATGGGGGCTTCTCAAAGACCAAGAGTTGTTGACATGTATGACAAAGCGATACGAGAATATTAAGAAAATGGTTTTGCAGAAAAAGTACCCGCGCACGTATGGAGGATGAATCGTGTGCCATTTGGAGCCGCATCAAGCCCGTTTCTTCTTAGTGCCACTCTTCATCATCACTTTGAGAATACCACGGGAGAACACGAAGAGATGACCAGCGGTTTAAAACACCAGTTTCATGTCGACGACATTGTGGCCGAAGCAGACACAGCGGAAGCAGCTTTGCTGGTCTGCAATAATGCACCTAATGTTATCAATGAAGCAGAAATGCATCTGTGTAAATGGACGACAAATTCCACAAGTCTTCAACATCTCAGTGAAGAAAGAGAAGGCATTAATAAAGATATTCGTTTAACAGTTCCTAAGAACAAGAAATTACTGGGAGTTCTTTAGTACCCTGAAGATGACGTGTAAAGGCTTGACACCTCCAATATTATGCAGCTCGTAGCATCCATGAAGACAACAAAGAGGAATGTTTTAAAGGCAGAAGCTGAGATGTACGACCCATATGGCTTTCTGTCTCCATTCACAGAGCTTCAAAGGAACTAAAAAGTATATGTGAGTCAGTCCGAGATGAACGCATACTTCAGTACTTCAGGCAGAATGGAATTAAATGGAAGTTTATAGCGGATTGCGCCCCATGGTGGGGCGGTTTCTGGGAACGGCTGATACGTACAGTAAAGACAGCACTACAACAGGCCTGGAAGACAGCCTTGCTGAACTATGTTGAATTAGAGACCGTGTTGACAGAAGTTTAATCAATAGTACACTCTTGTCTGTTGACAGTAATACCAAGTCAGCTGGAGGAGCCACGGCTTACACCGGCTCGTTGTCTGATTGGTCGAAGGTCAGTCTCCATTCCTGACGACGAGATCACGGAGACTAAGCCTAGTTTGACCAAAGATGAACTACAAAGACGTTGGAGGCAAAGAAAAGCATGCCTTGATGCCTTCTGGAAGAGATGGCACAAGGAATATATTTTACAGCTACAATCAGCTCACCACATCAATGGCACTGCTTGTAGTAAAAGTAGGAGACGTCGTACTTATCATGAACGAGAAATCTCCAAGGCTCTTATGGGTACTGGCCGTGATCGAAGAGACATTTATGGGTCGTGACGATCATATTTGTCTGTGTCTCCTGAGAAAGTGAGACGGAAGGAAAGCACGAAAAGCTGTGCAACACCAAAGGGGCTATGCCTCTGGCTATGCCAGTGGTACAAATGAACACTTTCTAGACCAATTATACCTGTCTGCTTTGGTTCACTTTTTCCTTAATTTTTTTTTTTACTGAAGGCACAATTAGCTGAGGGCTTTTCCAAATGCCAGAGAGTTGAACATTTTTACAAAGACCTTAACGGGAAGACTGGACAAGGATTCAAAGCAGCTTCCAAACAATGCCATAAAGCAGCTTCCAAACACTGCCATCGCATTGCGACTGCAATGATCTCTCAATCATGAAGTATTGGACAGAAGAGGAAATTCCTGCATTTCCGCAATGATTCACTCACCCTATATCATTCCAGCTGACTTTTATGAAATGGAAAATTAAAGGCAATCATCAGTACCATACAGTGACTCATAACAGTTTATCCCAGGGTCACTGACCCATGGAACAGGATTCAACGTGCCTGTCTGAACACTGCTAACGCACTGCAGCTGCAGCATGACAGCACATAGCTGCAATGGTCCCTCAATGACGAAGTATTGGACAGAAAAGAAAGTTCCTGCATGTTTACAATGATTCGCTCACCCTACAATATTTCAGGTAACTTTCCTGATTGCCAAGAAATGGTTCGTGACATTTAAATTCATCACACACCCATGGGACAACTTAAATATAGTTCTGTGACTAGAGGCAGAGACATATAAGTAATGTGTAGCTTCCTAAGGAAATGAAATTCAGTTAAAACTCGATCGAACAAAACACAATTTTATGGAGTTCCTGATCTCACAAAGTACTTTGTGATTTCCCAGCAAATACCCATAGGGCTGAAATTAATGAATTAGCTCGGCCACAAAACCCGATTTAACAATGTTTTCTTGGAAATAACTGCGTAAAAAGTGGTGATTTCCATTTATTTTGCAGAGATGGGTTTTTCTTCGAGCGTGCACTCTAACGCTTTAGCCCTATAGCATTAGTTTGATGAGGCTGGACGCTCCATTGTGCCCATGCATGGAGCAATGGACTCAGCCGTCAGTAGCGTTCTTACGTACCGGATGATGCTACAGGCGGCGGTGGCTGGTTTCGTGGCACTAATAGTCTCCTTGCAACTTTCTGCCTTGGCCTGCTCGCACAATCACTTCGTTTGTTCTCCACGTATATGTTCGCCCATCACTGCTTCACGTAATGGTCTTTCTGGCTTGCATCACCTGGACAAAGGCGACAAGGGAGCCTCATGTCAGAGCCACCCTCAGGCCGGCCTCACGGACTTTTCACCTGGGCAGCAATCAGATTATTCGCGAGAGCAATGGCCTGGTAACTTGTTGTTATATGTTACAATTTTAGATTTCAAAGAGCCAAAAAATCCCCTTCTCGATTTTACGAACTTCCTGATTTAATGAAATCATTCAAGTGTCCTCATCACTTCGTTAGATCGAGTTTTAACTGAATACCGTAAAATCCGGAGCAAGCACCACTCCCACGGTGAAAGATAATCGGACAAGATTTGGAGGGAGGCCCTTGCTCGGTCACGGATCAAAATTCAATATGGAGGTGGAAGAGCCGCACGTGCTTCCAATGAAATGCGTTTTTGAATAGGCATGCATTCGCTTGTCGTTATTAGCCCTTGTCAAGCGAATAAAAACACTGAATGAAGCAGTGTAAAAGGGCGGGAGGCAGAGGGGGACACTTGCTCGGTCCCATTTGCAGATATTTCAAATATCCAGAAAAAAAGAGGGGGCGCTTGCTCGGGCTTTTACTGTAGGTAGGCAGAAGAAATTTTTCAACATCAAGTGTGGATGGTGAAGGTACAACTTAATTACATTCTCAATAGACCTTGGTTGTGCTTTGAGCCAAGTGTCGATAACACCATGTGTAGGCTAGTACCTTCGGACTATTATGAAAGGATGGTGCATTATGGACAGTACTGCTACTGCACCAGAGTGGCAGCTGCACCCTTGCATGTTGCTGTAATCCTATATTCGGGGGACACAGAAAGCATGTTTGCCATGTTATTGTAGCATATAGCAGACAGAAGAGCAGTCTAATAATAATAATAATATCTGGGGTTTTACGTCCCAAAACCAAGATATGATTATGAGAGACGCCGTAGCGGAGGGCTCCGGAAATTTCGACCATCTGGTGTTCTTTAACGTGCACCTAAATCTAAGTACACGGGCCTCTACCATTTCGCCTCCATCGAAATGCGACCGCCGCGGCCGGGATCGAACCCGCGACCTTCGGGTCAGCAGCCGAGCACCGTAACCGCTATACCACCGCGGCGGACACAGAAGAGCAGTCTAGCCTACGACATTTTCACTCAATAAACAAGTTTGACTGGTGAGAGTGACAAGCAATGTTACACAAGGGTCTTCCAGGAAGCGTAAGGCTGCTGGACTGTGCACCCATTGGCCTTTTGCAAAGTTGGTTGCTTGAGCTAACCTCATTCTTGCTGTTCATGCCTTAAATAAAGATGCATATATCATGCTGTATATAGTCATACCTTTTTCATTTACATTTGTTTTTTATTGCAACTACTTTAAATGTATCACTCTCACAATCCTTATAACCATTACATGGTGCATAATCTTACTGAAGGGCAGCTAAGCAGGCACATGAGATACGCTGTACAAAAGAAGAGTGAATGCTTCTCGTCTTTCAGTTTATATTTTCCGTCAGTACGCTTACAATTCAGCTTACAATTAGTAGAAGGCTTTTTACAAACACACCAAATGCGAGCGCACTAAACACGTTGAAGTGCTGTCTGGTGAACTGTGGCACTTGTATCAAACTAGCGAACGAAGAGCGCCTGCTTCCTCTTGCAAGCAGCTGCAATCCCTTGGAAACATGGAGCGTGATGACACTTCATAATGTAAGCAAATTCGACATTCAAACCTGAACACTTGCGAAATTGCCACAAAGTGAGAGCCATGTGTTCTTTCACATGACAATCAGACTTCTTTTATGCGCGAAGAAACTGTTCCTATTAGTTGATGAGATAATAATAGTAGCAGTTATCAATTACGCAAAGCCGAACATTGGAAGAGTTCGTGCAAGTTAACCATGTCGAACTGTAGCGGCTGTAGTGCATGAAAACAGACGATCGGTTCTTTCGCAGAAAACTTTTTTCTGCTCGCGCAGCGATCGTGGATGAGCCTCTTGTGCCGCAGTTCGAAATGTTTATCACGCTCCGTATCCACAACGTAAGAACGGCAACATAGCTATATGATCACGCTCTCTGATATGTAAATGTAACAGGTACGCCGACATTTCAGACTAGCGAAGCAGAACTCGAAATAACAGAGATCGCTACTTACTTGTTGTGGCAAGGCAGCGCATTGCAGCACCTTCGCTCTGTTTCGCCCTCGACGTCCGTCAATCAAGCAAAAGCAGTACTAGACGTTCTCTGAGGCAGTCACGACGAAGTCGCTACAGGACACCCGTTCACGGACTACGTTGTCAAATGGTTGTCAAGACGAAAGCTGCATGTGCTGCATGACTCGCGGTCATCGTCGTCGGCGCAAAGACAAGTCAGACAAGTGACGAACGCGCACAGCCGAAACCGACACCGGTCGGGCGAGGCGTTCCAGAAAGCTCCGCCAAGATGTGACGGCGCCACCATCGAAAATCCCTAGAGATTCTCTCCCTAGGTACCTAGCTGTCGAACACAAAAGGATTTTGTACGCTTTTAAACCTGTCTTTTTGCGGGTTTATCCCACAAATATTGCATAACCATAACCTTGAGTACAGAATGAAATTGCACTACAGGCGTCTGTGTAATTATTTTGGTGAGATTTATGAAAAATATGGCTGCGATATTTTGGAACACTTATGTAAAACGGCTGCCACTTCGCTCAAATGCTGAACAAATCAAAAACTGCCGTTTGGCTGAATTCGCTACTGCATGACCCTGTAAGTGAATTAAATACATATAGGTGGCCTTTTAATACCATGCATAACCCTGTGACTTTAGTTCTATAAATGACAAATAGGTGCTATTTATTGGTTCTATAGGTGACAAATAGACGTCACCTATTAAAGCCTATTGGTGCCTACTGGTTCTATAAGTGACAAATAGCTGCCACCTATTGGTACTAACATATAGCTATTGGTTCCATTGGTGACAAATAGATGTCTCCTATTGCACAAATAAAAAATTTATTGGTCCTATCGGTGACAAATAGATGTTGTCAATTGGTCTCTATTGGTGACAATAGAATTCTAATAAGACCTATAAAGCTCCAATTGAGCACTTATACAACAAATAAGATTTTTCTATAAGACCAATAGAAAATTCTATTGGCATTTTTGCTACGTTCGCATTAGAGTCACGTCACGCAATACCGATTTTGGTGCATTTCAAGCAAGCGAACCGGCCGCAAGAGCATCATGAGCATGGCATGTAGATCCTGCCTTACATGACATGCGTACCATTATTTTCAAGTTACCGCACGGTATTTATGTTGGTCATACAGTCACGTCACGGAATACCGATTTTGGTGCATATCAAACAAGCGAACCGGCCGCGAGAGCATCATGAGCATGGCATGTAAATCATGCTTTACATGGCATGCGTACCATTATTTTCATGTTACCGCACAGTATATATATTGGTCATACAGTCACGTCACGCAATACCGATTTTGGTGCATATCAAACAAGCGAACCGGCCGCGAGTGCATCATGAGCATGGCATGTAAATTATGCCTTACATGACATGCGTACCATTATTTTCATGTTACCGCACGGTATTTATTTTCGTCATACAGTCACGTCACGCAATACCGATTTCGGGGCATATCAAGCAAGCGAACCGGCCGCGAGAGCATCAGCCATTATTTTCATGCTACCATCTGTTATTTCTGTTCGTCATACAGTCACGTCAGGCAGTACCAATCTGTAGCAGTCAGTTTTCATGGCGCGCTGATCATTATATGTCAGCCAAAAGGCGTCAATTTTACGCCAAACATAATAAAATGTTATTGTGCATGAACCTCCTGCGACAACCACGCCAAACAAGCTGCACTAGTGCCGGGTAGGCTCCAACATTCCCCGAAACATTCGCGAATTCTCAATGAAGCGCTTACCTCACAATGCGGGTATCAGTCGTGGGAACAAATTTTTCCCGTCTAATTCTGCGCAGCCACACAGCCCGTCGTTTGGCATCCTTTTTCCCGCTGGAAATGGCAAAGAGAGCCTTACCCGGGCATTCTTCGATGACTCGATAGGCTTTCTATGAAGTCTCAAAACGATACGGGATGTCGTAATGTTCCTGTACGCTTTCCTGAGCCTATAAAAACAATCGCCCTCCAAAGCGCCGTGCGTCTGCGGCCGGGAGACACTAGCGAGGCGAGCGAGCTGGACCATTTATGTGGCGAAGCCGCCTAAAGGACGCGGCGGCGAAGAGAAAAGGAACGCGGTACTTTTCCCGTTACAGTGACTTTACATTGCTGACGATGGTAGCGCCGCCACGCGGGCACTCAGGAATACGAAAATCGTTTACATTTTTTGCGCCGCGGCAACGTACCCCCTCCCCGGAGAGTGGGCTCACACTATCGATTCACCCTGCACTATCTGAACTGGTTCATGGTGGTGACGTCAGAGTGCCGTCGTCGTGCAGGGAACGTTTCAGAAAGTGCAGCTAGAGGTGTGCGCCGAGACGTCGGCGCGCCGCCGCCGACACTTATCGCTGCGCCGCCGCCGCCGAGGCCAACTGATCGGCGCGCCGCCGCCGCCGCCGCCGACGTATCCTCTCGGCGCGATCGGCGCACCATTTAAGTACGATTAATATTTTTTTTTTTCAGCAAATCTAACTTTGTTTGGCACCTTCTGCCACCAGTAAAGGCTCGGTTCTTTAATTCTGCCCACTAGGTGTACGAAACACGCCTCAAATGATTCGCCTGCCGCTTCAAGTTAAGTCACTGGACCACAAAAAGTTGTGCATTCAAGATCAACGGGAATGTCAAGTAAATTTAGTGACAGCGCCAACGGTGGTTTTTGGCGAGGACTGTCGACATATTCTGGCTGACGATCTGCTCCCTCAAACAAAATGTGTTACATGAGGCGGGATTTGAAGGGTAATATGAGGCGGCGGAGAGTAAAAATAAATATGTGAAAGCGAGTCGAGGAACAGCGGCAGTTCAAGGGGGAAGGGCGGGGTGTAGGAATGGAGGCGGGCGGGGTTAACCTATTGTACAAGCTTGACTTTGATTCAATGCGGATGGAAAGAATTAATCGCTTATATATATTGCTCAGCAGTCTAAATAAGCCATAGCTGTTTAGGGTATATATTTAGAAAAAAAAATCAGTTAAGAAACTGGAATATACGGAGGATAAGCCTTTAATGAAGAAAGAAAGAGAAAAGGACAATAGACGAAATGCACGACGTATTGTAACAGAACAGAAAGGATCCCCAAGGGTGGCAGGTTCAGCAAGGTCGACAGTTGGACGATATGGTGATCACCATATAGTTCGTGTGAAGTAACGCACAGAACAGGACAACGCGGACAAAACACTAAAGTGTACGGGTGTATAATGTCTTGTGTTTCCTCCGCTTTGTCCTGCATTCCGGGCGATGCTCCATGCCAGGATATCAAACTGAGTTATCTTCTGCCTTTCCTTCGTCCGTTTCCTATCTCGGACTAAATTCAACTATCTAGATCTAGGTGCCGTTTTGTCACAACTGTAGTTTGAAACAGGACATCACTAACGTACCTTGCTGGGCGAGTTGGTTCATAATATTCTTAAGAGGAAACAACAACAACAACAACAACAAAACACGAAGACAGCGAAGGAGAGCAACACAAGCACGCGCTGGACTTACAACTGAATGTTTATTGAAGAAAGTCCTCACACACATGAACCAGCAGCGCATGCGTAAATAGGCTGTCTGACTGATCACGTTGCGCAAAATTTTACACAGCTAGGACAGTTGAGAAGGGACGACCACGAGCGCTCGTACGTCTTCGTCCCTTCTCTTGTCATGTACGTGTCAAATTCTGCGCTACGTGATCAGTTATGCAATACCAACATGCCCAACTTCATACATCTTGTAGGCTACCTGAGACGTGTCACAGTTGCACAACTAATTACAAAGCCAAGAAACGTGTCGAAGTGGTACAAACAGCCCATTTCCACGAAATACCAAAATATCAACGTCCCGTGCACCCGCTATCTAGAAATGCGAATTGTTTATCTGTAAGGAAAACTGAGCGATCACTCGATCACAAAACACGTTGCCATGTTTTTTTTTTTTATTTCGAAGGCTTCACAAATGTCACGTTCAATTTCATTATTCCTTTGCCAATATGACACTCACTGATTTGAAATCAGGGGCGCAGCCACAGCCTTTGCAGTGTAGAGGTAATTAGTTTCCGCCAGTGCCTGTGGGGAGTAGATTTCGGTGTCCACGCGATCTGTCATTCAGGCATCTCCTTCGGCCCGTCTGACCGATGTAGACGCGGCCGCATGACGAATTCGGTACTCTACTGAAATTTAACCTCTGCAGTCTGCACTGCAAAGGCTGTGGCTGCGCCCCTGATTTCAAATCAGTGATTGTCACTGGCAAAGGAAGAAATAAGATTGAACGTGAAATTTGTGAAGCCAAATATAAACATTTAGTTGTAAGTCCAGCACTTATTGTCCTGTCTGGTTGTTATCCTTTTGTTGTCTTGTGCTGGTTCCCTCTTAAGGACATCACTAAATATCATCAAGACTATCGTCAATCGGCCGCATTGCAGCCCCCGCCCCCCCTCTTCTCCCGCTATTTTCCCCATCATGCACAGGCACGTGCGGAAGGTCTTCACCATCGCGCGAACTGAACGAAAGAAGTGTTACACCTTTCGCGACCACAAATTCTACTGACAGAGCCTTCTTTCACCACGTAGAATTCAGATTTCAGGAAGATAATTTCGAATAGGTTAACACTTCACTACGCGTAGCCATCGCGGCACGTACCCTGCTCTGATGCTGACCCAACAGACGCGTGTTCGATCCTACCCGCGGTGCTCGCATTTTGACGGACGCTAAATGCAAGAGGCCCGTGTATGCATGCGATGCCAACAGTGCACGTCAAAGAACCCCAGGTGGTCGAAACTTCCGGAGCACTGTGGCTTGCCTCGATCATGTACGTACATATCGTGGTCTCGGTACGTGAAACGCCAGAAACTACTGCTACACACTGTACGTGACTTGAGATAAATCCACATTGAACAGCGCAAAAAACGAGACACAAAGAAGAAACTGCACAACACGAGCGCTGACTGCAACTAAATGCTTTATTCAAGCACAAAGAAAAGAAAAAGAAAAGAAGGAAACAGAAATGCGCACGCACCCTAAGCACATGACAAGCGATTGCAGGCATACAGCAAATTTAAGTATTGTCCAAGTAAGCCATCTCACAATCGAGCAACGCAATCGATGGAGTGCTGACACACGTGTCACCATTTTTGCTGATAGCAAAAGCTTCAGCTATCTCTTCGATTCGCGCCTCATTGTGCCCAAAAGCTTTTCTGCCCTAACTAAATCTTGTGTCCACAAAATATGCTCTAGCCTCTTATCTCAAGTTCAGCGTCTGAAACACGCGGCCTTCCCTCTTGACGCCATTGTTTCTGCGTCATTAAAAATTATGAACAAAGTTAGAAATAGAAAGGGTCCAGCAAAACCGCTAGATGACAAACGGGGAAAGGGTAACGAACTGGCGGTGACCCCGTATATTCATGGCCTTTCTCACCGTATTAAAAAGATTGCACACAAGTTTAATATTGACGTCCACTTTTCCGCTAAGAATAAGCTGAATACCCTGTGTGCCAGAATTAATCAATTGTCCTCAGCTGCGAGTGGGCACAGTATCAAGAATCAAGAAAATTTATTTCCAACATAAAGTTGGGGGTCACCCCAGGCGAAAAGCGGCGAAGTGCAGCTTGAAGGTGCCTGGGGGCCCATACACAAGGCAGCGTACACATACATTTCTAGGCAACATAGGGTACTTAATGAAGACAGGATATTTAAAGTAGTAAAAAAAAACAACTAAGGACATAGAATACTGGTAAACGTAAGACATACATATATACACTGTATACACGTGCATACATAAACGGAAAGGTAAGTATACTAAAAATGACGTCGGATCATGATACGTACATTTAAAACGTGCTTGCTGTAAGCAGATTTATATCGAAACATTTTTTCCGCACAATTGTTTAAAAAAAATATTACATTGTACGGTGAAAGAAGTGTGTGGTGGTAAGAACAGATACCACTGCTCAGTACAGTTCAGACATAAAATAATCACGCAACTTTTTTTTTTACAAACATTGTTAAAATCGATACCCTGCTTCTCATATTTGTTTAAAAGATACGGTACACTGAAAGCCAGTGATTGTTTGCCATAAGTTGTGCGCCATCGCGGTATGTTATGAAAGCTTCGTTTACAATTAGAACAAGAAGTTTATTTATAGAATTTACAACTGCCTTGAGACGTGATTCTTGGTTCGTGGCTCAAAAGTATCTGCGTCGTCTCCGAAGTTCCCCCGCAACGGCCACTCTCTCACCCTCGTGGTATTTCTTCTGTTTTGCTTCCATTTTCACTTGTTGAACGCCACGTGCGCAGTCCAGATGCCTTTCCAGGAAAGCCCCCCCAACCCCGTCGCGCTGTTTCTGCCGTGCCTGAGAGGGCGGTGTGGTGTACAGTTACGTTGACAGGAGGGTAGGACTGCGTGCCTGCGTGGGGGGCTGTGAGAGACGACCTGCGTCCCAATGCTGAGATGTTTCGTCTTTGGGGACCCGGGGTGAAGCTACTGGTGGCTGGGGTCCTCGCGTGAGGCTAGGGGAAATCCTTAACACGGTACTAACCATTTCTCGTGGCCTCTGGTTCTTGGATCGCTTATCTGTTTCTTTAACCCGCAGTTATTACTTAGAAAGTTTGTAGAGCCGCCCTTAGAAAAAAAGATCTAAAAATGGATTTAGACAGTCCATAGACTGTCTAAATCCATTTTTGTAAGGGCGGGTTGTACGAGACGGACACGTCTTTTCAGTAACAACGTCTAGTTTATTCTGCCCAACAAGAGCGAGGAAAGTAGAGCAAGTGCGCACACTGCACCGGAAGTGGCGAGAGTGAAAGAGAGAAGAATGTTCGTAAAGAGAGAAAGAAAAGGGAGCTCGCGGTCCGGCACCGAACCGAGAGGCGCCCCGCAGAGTTTTTACGACCGCGGGGGTGTGCGACGGTGGAGGCGTCGCTACAAGTTCATAGTACTTTTGTTTGAAAAGAAAAACGAATGCAATATGCGGTACTGATACATGAGAGTGGCATTTATTACTTGATAACGGAGAAAAAATTCTTTAGTGGGATGAGCGTAGGAAACGTTAGCGATGCATCGTAATGCTTTCTTCTGTAACAAGAGGATTCTACGCAGATTTGTTTGCGTAGTTGTTCCCCACACAAGTGTACAAAAGTTTACGCCAGCGCTAAACAGAGCGTTATATATTTACGTTTTGATCTTGCTAGGAAAGAAATGGCGGCACCGCGATAGCGCTCCCGTAGCTGAAGACAGTGATTTAGAAAGATAGTCAAAGTGAGCCGTCCACGTCATATCAGCAGAAAGGACGACGCCAAGCGATTTATGCTTTTCCACAAGCTCGATTACACTCCCACCAAGACACAAGTCTGCTGGTAGACGTGCATGTTTGTTTTTGGCCCTAAATAAGATGGCTTTAGTTTTATCAGCGTTGATTTTAAGCGAGTTAGTATTCGACCACTCCCAAAGATCTGAAAGGGCTTTTTGAGACTTAGTAAAAACTTCATTAATATCATGGCCGGTTACGAACAGACTTGTGTCATCCGCGTACGTTACAATGGAAGAGGCATGATTTAGTTCAGTCACATCGTTTACGTACACATTAAAAAGAAGTCTGTTATAAAATAGGAATGACGTCACATATGGCGCGTGTCATTGGTGGAAGGCAATCGTTCGATTTAGTGCGGCGACGTACGCTAGGGGAGCGTTGTAATAAAACCCGCTCGCTCTTGCGCGCTTTCTCTTTCGCTCGGGAGCGGACGGTTTCCCTGCATTTCACCGATCACAAAGTGGTGATAATGAAGGGAGCACGTAAACACCGCATGCAGTTCGTCCCTTGCAAAAGCAACGTACGTATCAATCAATCAATCAATCAATCATCAATCAATCAATCAATCAATCAATCAATCAATCAATCAATCAATCAATCAATCAATCAATCAGTTTTATTGTGTAACATACATATAATGACTGGTTATTATTATACAGGTCCCCAGAGCCCAGTGAAAGGCAGTTGCAGTTGTAGTTGTGTACTCAATTCCGATGTCGTGCGGTAAAGTGTACGTGGGGCAAACGGGGCGCTGCCTCAACATTCGCCTGCGCGAGCATCTCCCCATTAGGGAGGGCAAAGGTTTGTCGCAGCACCCCCCCCCCCCCCCACTCTACTAAGTCAATGTATGGGGCAGATTTTGCGCCCCTCCCCCCTCTTGGGTGACTAGAAGGGTCAATGTACCGGGCAGATTTTGCGCCCCCCCCTCTTAGGTGATTAGGGGGGGGGCGGCCGCCCCCCCTGTGCGCACGCCTATGATCATAGCTCTCCCAAGTGTGCGCCGTATTCGCATTTGGCCGCCCACTGTGCCGCTTGTGGCTGCTCACCGGAGTTCTGCCGCACGACCACTGTTTTTGGACACAATGAGGCGCGAGTCAGAGAGATAGCTGAAGCTTTTGCTATCAGCAAAAATGGTGACACGTGTGTCAGCACTCCATCAATTGAGTTGCTCGATTGTGAGATGGCTTACTTGGACAATACTTAAATTTGCTGTATGCCTGCGCATTTCTGTTTCCTTCTTTTCTTTTTCTTTTCTTTGTGCTTGAATAAAGCATTTAGGTGCAGTCAGCTCTCGTGTTGTGCAGTCTCTTCACTGTGTCTCGTTTTTCGCGCTGTTCAATATGAACCCCAACCAGGGGCGTAGCCAAGGGGGGGGGGGTTGGGGGAGGTTCAACCCCCCCCCCCCTCGAAATTTTTCAGTTTTGCTAGCGTATATATACATGCACACATACAAACGAACGCACGAACATACATAAAGTATGGTTGAACCCTCCCCGAAAAAAATTTCTGGCTACGCCCCTGAACCCCAACCAACTAGCCCAACTCTCCCTTTTGCTGAGATAAGTCCCCTTCTTCTTTTTATTTTCAATATCTATAGCTGAAAAAACAAAACATGTACGAAACGTTTTCCAGTTCTCTGACTTTCAATACATCTCTCTGTGCGGTTTTCTCAGCCCTTAGTGTTAAAAGTCCTGAATTTCAGCCAGTTTGGCAAAGAGGGTGCAGTGAAATATAGGTTTAGGACTTGTAGTTTCGGTTTCCACGCCGCCGGCGCCGCCGCCGCCGACGAAAAGTGGCCGTGCGCCGCCGCCGATGATGTACCCGGCGTGCGCCGACGACGCCGCCGCCGCCGACTCGGAACGACCCCCACGCCGCCGCCGGTCGAAACCGCCACGGCGCACACCTCTAAGTGCAGCAGCAACGAGATGCCGAAACGAATACGAGAGTGCAGATGTCGTGCAAGCCCTCTGCTACGGTCGGCTGCCTCGCGAATTGTGGAGGTTGTGATTCGTAAATGTCGCCGCTGCTTACGCTGTCTGGCATTTCAAACTACCGGAAAACATTCACTGACGTATTTGTTGGGCGCCGTTAAAACAGCCACGAATGCAGTCGGCTGCGTCGTCTGCTGCGGTTACAGCCATCTTGTGCTGCACGGACTCCGCACTACCTCACGAGTAAGTGCAGGGAATTCGTGAACTAGCCTTGAACGACGGCTGCACTTTTTCGAAACGAATACCGCGGTGCCGACGCCGCCATGTTGAACTCGTGAAACGAATGCCGGAGTGCAGCGCCACCGTGAACCGGTTCACGAAGTGCAGGTGAAACGAATGGACCTTATACCCTAGAATAGTATTGTAGGAAACTCTATGCCTAGAATATGCTGGCGGCTAGTCTGCCGTCTCCGCGCCGTCCCCATGCAAGGCCGCGTCCGCGCAACGGATGCTTGCACAGGGGGCGCTGCGGTCCATCGGAGCGCCTGCACGGTGCATGTCGCGCAGGAGGAATCGGTGGAGTATCGCGCCTTGCCTTTTATTTTGCGCTCCCGCATGAACTCCACGTTTTCGTTCTGTTCGTGTGGGCAGAGACTGGAACATCTTGAACCGACCAAACATTGCATTCAACGTCGTCTCTTGTCTGGACACTGCCGTGATCACACTAAGATCAGTGGTGGATTCAGACGCTCATTTAAGAGCGCGCAGTTACTCGAAGCAAAACCAAAGGGCCAAAAATTGGCTTTTATTTTTTTTTTCTTAAGGAGCTGCTGTTATCACAGGACTGCCATCATTTTATATATGCTGTTAAAGTGTCCTTACGAAGGTACCAAATATTTCTAAAATCAGTTTTTAATAAGCAAACAATTCTGAGAGTAAGAACGTTACTTCAGATATATTTAGTGTGCTAAAAGTCTCGTAATTATAAAGGTTGGTTCTCGATGTGTTACGGAGACAATAAATGCAATGCAGTTCTCAGAATGGGTGAGTATATTAATCACAGACATTGTAATGTTGGAGAAGATTTTTTTTAACGACAAGCTAAGTTCATGCGATTTCGCTCAAAGTGTTAGTAGATATATTTACTGTCCTACAATATATATATATATATATATATATATATATATATATATATATATATATATATATATATATATTGTAGGACAGTAAATAGATCTACTAACACTTTGAGCGAAATCGCATGAACTTAGCTTGTCGTTATATATATATATATATATATATATATATATATATATATATATATATATATATATATATAGACAAAACTTTATTTTTGTCCAAGCTTGCTGGCTTGCTGCGGTCCAGGGAGGCGGCAGCCAGGTGACTATAGCTATAGTGCCTAGAATATATTGTATATTCTATATATATAGGCACTATAATATAGCTCTACAATGACGCCACAAATAAGTTGCCCCTCCAACAGGCTGAGACATTTACAGCAGAAGCTTGGCACATCAGAACCATGTGTATCAGCCGAAGAACAGACATATGGTATCTTTACCACGAGTACCTTGCCACAAGGTTCGAAATTATAAAATGAAAGGGGTGTTGGCTTTCATAATGTGCGTTGTATTTGGTTTTTGGCTCCTCCACTGAAAATATATAGGTTCGTTCTTTAATGACACTGTTGCATGCCGAAATGAGGGGGAAATAGGCTCGAAGCGCAGCACAAGAACACATTCGTGGCACAAGAAATACTCATTCGCGGCACTTCTTATGTCAGTTTGTCGACTGCTCGCCCACCGCACATGTTTCGCGCTGCTTATTTCTTTCGTTAGCTTTTTTTTTTTTAGGTATAGGGATATAGGTATAAGGATAGGAGCTATCTTTTATCTGGGAATGACATAAAGTCACACACGCCTGCCACAATTGACGTCGTAGCCTCATTAATGGGGGAGACTTCAGTGGCGCGGAGACTGCACTAGCGTCAGGCACAGACCACAGTGCATACGTGGAAAAAAAAAAAAAGCCACGATATGCTAACTTACTACATTGCTGGTTAGGTGGCGCGTAAGGAACTAAAGAAGACACAGTGCGAGACTTGTGCAATATGTCTCACATCAGACAGAAACACAGCTACGGGGAGTGATCAGGCCTCCCTATTCACAGCGCACTTTGATAACGGAGGCCTGATATACCCCTCCGGACCTCTCAAAGCAGCTATTGCAAAACTTGAAAATAGCTTTACCACTTATTTCAGCGTTAGTAAGCTGCATGAAAAGAGCATTGTGGATTTCAGCGCTTTCTTGAAAAAACAAAACAAAACAGATTTGCCTCATCTGGGATGTGAAGAGCATTCAAATTTCATCACAAGAAGCCTCCATGAAGTAAAGCGGCAAAGAATTAAGCTGCTAAAGATGAGATGATGCAATTAAATGACGCTGACGAAACCCATGTCAAGGAACCAATAAAGATTAAAAATTCTGATGCTCTCAATTCTGTCTCGTGAAGTGATAAGCAGGACGGATGCACTGAGGGATGGTGGTCATCACTGGGAAACTTGTGTGACGCCAGACTTCGTGCTCTTCTGCAACTTTAACTAGCGCTAAGGTATTCTTTACTTATTTGTACTCAATGTCACGTTCTGTAATAAAAGCAAACACCGCAGGCTTTCGACGTGAAAAGGTAAGCAAACGTGAGAGCGCGGTTGTAAACGGCTCCCCCAGCCCACCCGTAAGCGAGAGTCGCGGGCGGGGCGTCTGCTCAAGGAACTCCGATTGCGCGCAGCGCCACCGCCGCAGGCATCCCCGAGAGGACGCGGCGGAGAGCGGAGACGGCAGACTAGCCAGTATATTCTAGGGACCGTACCACCGTACTCTGGATGTTCTCTGGTGAAGCGTGCATGGCGCCGGCGGCAGCGGTTATGCGGCAGTACAGCGAGGGACCCCGCTTCCTGGCGTGCGGTCCCCGCGTTCTGTCAGGACTCGGCATACGCATCTAGCCTGCTGGGAGACGGGCTCAAAATGTGAGTAGCCGACCACGTGCGGCGCACATCCCCGCTCGCAGGACTTCGTTTCGATTCTCGTCGAATATGGGTACTATTAATAATAAAGCAGTCCCTGGAGGAGGAAATGCCTGGGGTAACAATCAGTACTAGCACAGTTGATTGCTTGCTGGACGCCCACAGCTACTCAGTGAAGCTGGTGACGCAGAAGACCGCATACCGCAATCGTGACGATGTCACGCGCGGGTGTAAGCTGTACGCCCAGTGGCTGCAGCCCGATAGACCACGTGTGTGCCGGTTCTACTTGGACGAAACAAACTACAATGGATCATGTTCCAGGAACTTCGGCAGGACAGCTAAAGGGCAACCAGCTGTCCACACGACCACGTCGACAAAAGGAGCGAACTTGAAGTTTATAGCATGTATGTCCGCAAATGGCGTTATTCACTGGACTGCAGTGGATAGAGTTCACTGGGCTGTTTTCAATGATCTCCTCAGTGATACTTCGGCCCTTGTAGAACGTGAAGAGTCAAACAGCAGCTGTGTTCATTTTTGATGGCGCACCTGCTCCCGCTCGGCCAGAGCTGGCAACTTTGGCTAACTCAATGCACTCTATCAAGCACCTGCCAGCGTACAGTCCCTTCTTCAGCCCAATAGAGGAAGTTTTTTTGAAAATTCAAGTCACACGTGAAGGCCTGACACGTGATGTTTCTTGTCACCCGGATGCCATCGTCATGTTCTCTTGAGTCATAACAGAAGCTCGTTAGTGCATTGATGTGGTGAAGTAATCAGTGCAGTGGCGTACCAACTTTTTCGCGAGTGTGGGGGCTGGCCTCCCTCACTCCGTCCGCCGTATATATATATAGAGAGAGAGAGAAAGAGAACTTAATTCGCACTCACTTTGATGTGATTCTTCATATACAGAGATAACATTTGGTTAGCAGCGTTCAATAACATTACAGAAAAGGTAGTCAGTCCTATGTAGCATAGAGTTTCCTAAAATTAACTAGAGGGGACTCTGGTGCTTCGATTGTTCAGCCACCATGGGAATGATAGGTAGTACACGGATTTGCCTAGTCTTCGTACTTGCAGGCTTCGAACGCACTTGTGGCTTTGTTTATTGCTGTGTTTTGGTTTTCTTTCGGGTAAAAGAATGAATCGTTGTGAACTTCGTGAGCAGATTTGAATTGGTGACCCTAAAAAAAGTTAAAGTGGTGAAGTGGAACTGCTGACTTTTGCTGAACTTCGTCTTGCGACAAAGTGGATGCAGACGACGCGAAGCCAAACGGAGCCGAAAGAACGAAGTTTAGACAAATCCGTGTACTACCCATCATTCCCATGCTGGCTGAAGCGCCATACGTTGCAGCTCCCATAGACACTAGTGCCAGAGTTCCCTGTAGTGTATCTATATGAAACTCTATGCTACGTAGCATATACTGGGACAACCATACATATACGTGCTATGCATGTAATAGTATTGCAAGCAACACTTTTTATAAATAACCCACACTACTTTATGCTTGATGAAAACTTCAGTGCAAACCCGGACGGACCACAAAGAATAGATGAGAACCAGGCCCAAGAGAAGTTTTATTGACTTTATGAAGAAATACAATGATGGCGGTGGCGGCTTCCCCTGTAGTATAGATTTGTATCATGCAATGAAAGTTTGTTAACGTCTAAGTGCTGCTGGGGTGTACTAGAACAGGGGAGTGCTGGGAACAAGCTTCGAAAAGTGAAGCTCAAACAGGGTCAATCCGCTTGTGGCGCTGTGACCGGTAGTCTGCAATGTGTCGTCGTCTAAGAGTTGCGCGCGGCTCCGCCCAAGTGGTGCAGGGGTAGAATGCCCGTTTCCCACTCAAAAAGCCCGGGTTCGAATCGCAGCTGTAGATGGTGGGTTTTTATTCTTAGTGTCACATTTTATAGCTGTATGGGTTTTCCTTTGTGTCTGAAAACTAGCTTCAGTTGCTAGGTGTTGCTTCAAAAAGTAACGGAAAATGTGAAGTAAAATAGAAGAAATTTGAAAGTGAGTGTAGTTATTTGCAGCGCCACTGCCCGGGATTCAACAGAAACGTAAAGTATGGCCTCCGAGATTTTTGCGAATGCGAGACTCAAAACAATATTTCACATTTTACGTTACTTTTTGTAGAAATACGTAGCAAAAGAAGCTAGTTTTAAGAAACAGGAAAAACAATACAGCTTTAAAAGGTGGCACTAAGAATAAAAACTTCCCCGTCTACTGCTGCGGTTCGAACCCGGACCTTTTGAGTGCGAAGCAGGCATTTTACCCCTGCACCACTTTGGCGGAGCCGTGCGCAACTCTTAAACGACGACACATTGCAGACTACCGATCGCAGCGCCACAAGCGGATTGACCTTGTTTGGGCTTCACTTTCTGTACATTGCTGCTGCGGCCATTCTGGGCACTCCCCTGTTCCAGCACTCTAGCGCTGCTCAATAATAATTGCGTTTTTTAACAGTGACTGTACATTTCCTTTTGTGTAATTAGTACTACACTTTCTTGCAGATATTTAGGTTTACGTATATTTTGCCTTGTTTGCTCCTAGTCGAAATAGTGTTTCTGGTGCATTGTTATTATTATTATTATTGTTATATTACTATTATTGTTAACATGTCAGCCACAAGTTCTTTTTAAGTAAGAATTTGTGGTAACAAGGGCTTAGTACATTCTTTATACTCATCGTATTGGTATTTGCAACTTTGCTTGTTGTGTGTGAACTTCATAATAGACAACAGCGCAATAATAGAAGACAAGAAAGACCAAACAGGACTAGCACTGAACAGCGCTAGTTCTGTTTGGTCTTTGTCTTTGTTGTATTGCGCTGTTTTCTACTTTGCTTGGAAGGCCTCCCAGTCCCTCCAATTAATTACACCTATGCAAACGGTGTAAGCACAAATTTTCTTTGAAAAAAAAATACAGGTGATTATAAAGTAAAAATACCCTCCATTTTTTTCCTTCCACGTTGGTCGTTAGCGGTTTATGATTGATAGAAATTTTCTGGGTCATACACACGCACCTGCTCATAATGCAATGCAACAAATCACCCCAAAATTGTTCACTGCGTAATGACCACTCGAGCACGACTACATAAAAAATAAGAAAGTACGCTATTTTCAATACGGCATATTTTTGGTCATTGGTTCATCGCCATTCGTCAGAAATTTTCGGTGTGCCTTAAAATCGTGTCTTTGTTGCGCGACGTCACAAATTTGTGAAATCTCGTGGCGTTAAAATGACGTACGCACACGAAACAGCGCATTACTATGCTGAACAATACCTAAATATTTTTGGAATAGACGGACAGTGTATCATTCTGAATGTAGTTCAACAAGGCTGCCTGCTGATCACATTGGCAGCGGCTACTTATAGCTGCTGGCGAGATGGATTCATATGAGTATAATAAATATTTTCAATGGCATAGTATAGCGATGTTGAGCTTTCTGTGCGCGTGTACAACTGTGTGAACTGATCCTTGCTGAGAGAGAGGGAGAGGAATGAACAGCGCTGTGCGTGTGTGCTTCTTTGCTGTCCGAGTTGTATTTGGCCTTGCGCAAGTCTTTTCGAGATAACTCGAAACCAACTAGCCCGGCTGTCACTTCAGTCTCCTTAAAGGGGTACTGACACAAAATTTTGCGGCCGAGATAGCCTGCGGGATCGATTCCCGTGTAGGTGCGTGTACCATTGCAAAATATCGACAGCGAATAAAGCTTGGAAGGTATTTTATATGAATTTTGAAATTCGCGAGCGCGATCCAGCATTATAGGCCGCACCTGGTGCATTGACACCCTCGGAGGTGACCCGAGGTGACCCCCCTACTTCCCCTACGTAACCATTGCAGCCGGTACAAGTTATGATGACGTCATAGCCGCCATTTCTGTTTTGACGCGCTTTTCGACGAATCGCTCCTCGCCAGCGGGTCAAACCTGAAGTGATTTGCCACGTCCAAAATTCCTTCCATCCCCGCCGCAAGAAAATCGTCGCCATCAGACGACGATGAGCCCGGCGACGACAGACCGCGCGGAAATGCGTCACTGTTCTGTGTGCTCACGTGACCGCGTGTTTCACTCGCTAGGTGGTGATAGTTGCACCTGGCGGCTTGTCGTTTTTGGAGCTCTGTCCAACCGAAACTGAGTCTGTGTCGGTAATGAGGAGCTTGTAATGAATTATCTGTTGCGCGCTGCAGCAAACGATGTGCCGTGTTATGACTAACAGGCCCCCAGCAACACATTGCAGCAAAAAAACGCGGGGCAAAAATTTTTGTGTCAGGAGTCCTTTAATCCAGAAAACCCAGATCGCGGGATCTAATCCCAGCTACGGCAGCCACACTTTCAATGGAGGCGAAAATGTTTGAGGCGCGTGTGCTTAAATTTAGGTGCACGTTAAAGGAGTACTGACATGAATTTTAAAATTTTTCGGGTTGTTGCTCTAAATGAAAGCACGGGTGTCGAGAACCCTAAAAAGAGTGTCATGGTGCCTGGGGATGCATTGCATATATTTTTAATTACCGCTTCTTTCAACCAGCAGTTTCGGTTTCGGTTTCGAGACGGCGGCTTCATAGTGACGTGTCAAGTCTGCCCGTGACGTCACGGGCAGACTGCAACACACGAAATATGCACCTGCTGTCCTTTTCTGTCAGTTGAACGTGGTTCATGATGAGTGAACTGTCGTCCAGTGCCTCCGACAGCGATTTCTGTGATTTTAGGCTGCATGCAGAACCCAGATTTCGCAAACCAAGTGAGCTGACTTGAAACGTCATAGGGCTCTCCATGCGGTGAAGCTCCCTTGCAGATGCTGGGAGATGAAAACTTTAAAATCAAACATAAATATTTATACGTGTTTCCCGGATGCGGTGTGGGGAGAGCGTTAACACTACATGCCATGGAAAACAAAAACGTCCGTTTTGCTGCACTTCAAAATCGTGTCAGTACTCCTTTAAAGAACCCCAGGTGGTCGATATTTCCGGAGCCCTCCACTGCAGGGTCTCTCATAATCATGTCGTGGTTTTGGGACGTTAAATCTCAACAATTATTAGTCCAGAAAGCCGTGGACTTTGACCATTTCCCTGGTCCGGTAGATAAAGTTATGGGACAAGCTTGAAAGCCTGGCTTCCCAATGTACTCTAGTCCACTGCCTTATTCCTCGCCTTGTTCCAAGCCACCGCGATCCCTGCAAGCTACCATATGATAAGCAAGGCCAACATTTTTAGGTTAACTTAAAAATGTTGGCAAGGTGAAGCAGTATAATCGGAAACTCAAGTGGAAACATTCTTTAGCTCTCCCAATGCGGCCCAACGAAAAATTGGGCGACGCTTAAGCTTCACCTTTAAGGGTTGAACACGATAGCGATATCCGGCCCCATCCTCATAGTGCTCTATTTCATTTGTTATGTTCAGTTGCTCAGAGAGCCCGTCACACACATGCACACACATACACACACACATACGACATACCTATAGTAAAGATAAAGGTTTCCGCCCTCTTCAACAGCACATTTACGACAGCAGTGTGCCCACTACGTGTGTGTAAGAGAGTGCGTGCACTAATGTGTGTGCCCTTTGTAATGTGTGGCATGCTTTAAACCAGCAGCAATTACGCATGTGATACTTTTTCGAAGTTGGCGATGTACCCATTACGTGTTCGTAAGGGAATATGCGCAGAAATCTGTGTGCCCAGTAATGTTTGTAATGGGTGGCAGGCTTTAAACCACCAACTTGTTATGCAATTCACATGCTGTGACTTCCGGTGACGATGTACGCTTGCATCACATTTACTGCGATATTACATCTCGTATGGTGATGCCTGTACACAGTACGCGTATGTTTGTGAAGCACGAAAGTTACTTTCAGTGCAGTTTCAAGCAGTGGCGTGGCTCTGTGGTAGAACACCTCCTTTGTCACGCTGAAGGCCGGGGTTCGATTCCACCTCGGGCACATCATCTTTTATTGTTTGCATCCATGGCGATTTTGTGGTCACGAGCAATGATGATTTTTCGCTCACAACCAACAATGCCGACGCTGGAATTCCTGCGACATGGGCTCCATAACGCAATCGCGTTAAAACATTCAACAATTCTGCACACTCATCGACTCATAACAAGTTGGATATGGAGCAGCGGTGGTGCTATTCCTTTCCTATGAAAGAAAATGAATTTCGTTAAAGAGGGAGACCGTCTGATTGGTCCATGAAACATTTACTGGTTCCTTCCCGTATTTGCGTCGTCGATTATGTATATTTCAGACCAGGCACAGCAGAATAAAATCATGACAGAGTGCTCTAATGTTAAGAGCCCCTACTCAGCTCAGCATTCTCTACAATGCTGTAGTGCAAAGTGTTCCATAGGTGGTCTGCACTGCAGAGAATCTATTGTGCATGGTCGTGAGACACGGGAGATGTTCTCCACAGCAGAAGCGCAGGACAAATTTAATTATATCATTAAGTGATTGCTGTGTAGAAGTAAAAGTTTGCTTCAGTTCATGGTTTCCCACTATGCAGCCGACACTCACCACTGTCGAAAGTGGGGGGGTTTTTCTCAGTGGGTGGGCTAGCGCCCCCCTCCCCTCATTAGATATGCCTATGACCATATGATAAGCAAAGTGAAGCAGGTTAATCGGAGACCAAAGTGGGAATCTTGTTTAGCTCTCCTGGCTAGGTACAACTAAAATCACTGATTCCACTCCTGCGCCAAAGTGCGCCAAATTGTATTTACTGCGCCATCCTGATAATATCGACGGAAATTGCGCCAAACTGCGCCAGAGTCTCGGGTTTGGGGACGTCTACCACTGGCAATCGCACCGATGGCGCGTCAAAACGTGCAGCTTCATCTTGGGGCTGCCAAAGTCACAACCATGGACCAAGAATTATTCCGCTGAATAAACAGTGCTCACGCATGCATGCCAAGTAAGCCATGCACGGTGCCGACGCAGCTTCTGTTGTGCAAGTCGGCTTGACAGCAGAACACGCTCTCCACAGATGCTCGTGAAGTCTAGGCCAATCAGCAGCGTGAAAGTGTGGCGGCGATTGATCGGCGGAAGTCGCCTGTTCCAGAAAAGCTGCTGATAGCTCGTTTCAAGCATCGCACGGCACGTAATGAAAGCAATGCTCAGTAATAACTACACGCGTGCCGCTAAAAGGTCTGTCACTTCTGTTTCTGGTCATCGCGGAATGAAATCTGGGATCACTAGCAATAGATATATAGAACAATATCGAATTTCCTGTGCTTTGCGTCTATGGAAGAGCACGTGAATAGTGGGAACGAATTGACACTTTTCCTCCGATATACTTTATCCATGGATCTTCATTCAGAAGAACTTTTTCGTAATTCCTTCCACCATCACATCTGGGTATGTAATCACTCTGCGGTAAATACCCCTTAAAAGGCCCTGCCCTTTCGAGCTAGTCAGTGCTGTAGGGTTCCGAATCGAATTTATTGCTTGCTGTCATGTCAATAATAAAATGTCATCTCATTAATAAAAACATGCCTCCTGGTCGGAGAAGCCGCAATTGCTTTGTAATATGCACAGCTGTCAGTAGCGGGCCCATCGCTAACGGCCCACTGTGAAGCGGCTAGCGATGTTACACGTCCGCCCCTCGCTTTCCAGGGTCAATAGCTGACGGTTAAAAAAAAAGTCAGCTTCACTTAAGGGCGAAGCAATGAGTGCGATACCAACAAATTGTATTGTTATACGAAGTAAGGCTAGCAGCTAACTCTTTTGGATCCGATCTCGCGTAACTCGACAAAAAGCTGGTTTAAGGAAATATGGACGCTCCAGGAACCGAAGCGTTTTCATGCTGTGAGTTCTCTAAATGCGAAGTAGGCGTTGAGAGCACAGCAGGTTTACGAGCCGTCTCCTGTTGCCTCGAGATAGCGCGCGCGCGCCAGCCACTGCCCCCTTCGAGCGATGCAGTCCCTCCACCCCTCCCCCTGGCGTCCCTTCATGCTCCCTACTAAAGACGGGCGGGCCCATCAAAGAGAGATGTTTCCTCTCTGTTTGATGAGCAATTGACGGCAGGCCCGCACACGGGAGCATGTTATCACATGCGCTCTCCGTGCGATGGAGACGGCCGGCTTGTTTAATCTCCACTTCAGCGGTGTTCGTTGTCAGCACTCGCGAGCTTTTACCAGCGGGTAGAATGCGTGTGGTGATGTTATCAATTTGGACTTTATACGGAAAAGTACGGCAACGGCGACGGGAAAGACCCGTCGAAAGTGTCCGTATAATTGCTATCACAATAAAAATTAAAAAAAATTGAGCCATTTCACTCTGTGAAGTGGATGATAAGCGAAGCTGTTTCGCGCACGGCACAGTGGTAACATGATGGAGGACAGTTTGGTATGTAAGGCCAGGTTGTTAACGGCCAGGCTGTTAACGTTCAATACGCAATATTAATGCGAAAGCCTTAGATCTATGCTTCATCAAACACGAAAAATTGACCGTCGGCGGCGTCAATCGATTTATGTAAAAAATGATCACGTGATGGCATCATCATAAGGTCATAGATCGTCAAAATTTGTGACATCATCACGACATCATAGATCGTCAGAACTAAGTGACGTCATGATGGCGATATATCGCAATGTCACGTGATGACGTCATCATATGACACCGTTGCTTTCACTGCTTTTGTGATCGGTACGCATGAAGGTAGTGCAAAACCAGGTGAGGTGCAGAAAGCTTGCAGAGAGGTAGGATCAACACATCGATCGAGAAGAACCGGGCTTAGGGGAAGGCATTAGGGACAGTGTGACTCTTTGACATTGAGGCACTGTTGTACATCACTGCGTTTGTCTACCATGTCTGCTGATAACCACATAGATGTATTTAGAGTTTTATTTCAAAAAGTACAATTTTATTGATCCGGTATTCTGTTTGTTTGCTAGTGTCGAAAATAATCACCGAAGAGGTTAATCGAGAACACTCAACTGCATGAGCCCTTATTTTTGCATTATCGAGTGAAATATGAAGTTCTCCCGAGACGATTTTGTAGCATTAGCTACACTGGCCTAGCCGAGCCAGCACCGGAGCCAGCCCCTCCCGCGCACTCCGCCGCCGCCTTGCGCGACTCGCCGGCGGCGGTCTGCGCTTTCCAGAGGAGTGACGTCGTAACCTTGGCAGACGTATTGGCACCGGCACGCACGCAGCTATTCGCCTTTGCTGTGCAGTCGCCGTCTGACACTGCACTGGAGCTGCTTGATAGTGCCTCTGACTGGCGTTTGCCAGTGTGGTTTAGCCATGGAGAAGGAGAGCGCAAATGCTGCTCAACGCCGCAGAAGAGCGGAGAAGCTTAATTCATCGGATCCCGAAGTAGTTGCCTGGCAAAATAAATATACATGTGCCACATAATACATATACCCTGTGTGTGGCATTGGAGCAGCAGTAAGCAGGATAAAGAAGCTAATCCTAGACAATCAGGAAAGCTAAGTATAATTAGCTGAAGCTTTGCTAACGCTACGTTATCCTGGCATAGCCGAGCTAAGCCACTGCAACATTTTTTTCCATGAGATTTGCAATGAATCGAAATATTTCTAGCTCTTCATAAGATGGTTTAACAAAACTTGAAATTCGGCGAGATGGTGCATAGCTGATGGGAAACCAAGCGCCCGTCCTGTCTATCTCGTCTTGTGAATTGTCTGGTTTTTGCGCACAGTTTCCCATCCTCATAAGAGCCCCATAATAACTATTCAGGTGCTTGAATGTTAATGCAATTTGCTTCTATAATGCGCTCCAATATGTAAAATTAGCTGCTCCAGAGTGCTCCAAGATGCAAATTCTTGCTGCTTCAAAGTGCTCCAAAATGGAAATTTTGCTGCTCCAAAAATTGCTCCAAATCAGAAGTCCTCGGTAGCATCACTGTAAAATATTCCACACTTCTGCACACATCCACTCATAGCAGCCTGGATATGGAGCAGTGGCGATGCTGATCGTTTTCAAAGATTTCCTGAAAAAAAGAGAGCATTTGATCGGGCTATAAAACATATACTGGTTCCCACCAGTATTTGCGTTGCCGATTACGTAAATTTCAGGCCAGGCAGAACAAACTAAATCGTGACAGATTGCTGTAATGTTATAGAGCCCCAGCTGAGCGATAGCCTCCTCTGCAATGCTTGAGCGAAAGCGTGGAATAGGCAGCCCGCACCGCAGAGAGCCTACAGTGCATGACGGAGGACAGTCGTCAAAGTTGAATTGTAGGACAAATTTTATTGCATAATTACGCTATTGCTGCGTTCAAGTAAAACTTTGCCTGACTTATTAGTTTCCCAGTCTGCCGCCAACAACGACCACTGTCAGAAGTGGGGGGGCTCTGCCCCCTTAACATTTCTCAGTGGGGGGGGCTAGAGCCCCCCTTGCCCCCCATGGTAGGTACGCCTATGAATCAGTGCTTCATCTTTAAACTGATGACCATGTAGGCACCTTGCATTTCTATTTACCGAATTGTCGCCGATTATCTCTTGAAGATGTTGCATGTTCTGCTCTTGAAAAAGTGGAGCTTTTGACATGTGCTTCAAAATTGCGCGTATATCAGTGTGGCTTGCTTCTCTGTGGTGCTAGAAGAGGTGCCACACCCTTGGCCTTGTGAAACAAATTCCTTCAAACATGAAATGATCCTATGTTTGCTGCGGATCAGACGCCGCACAACATTATATAAAAAGGCTTGGTAATGAGCTAATAATCTTGAGGTGCTATATTCGCTTTGGCCCCAAGTTAACCAAAGAGTTGCAACAGTCATTCCATGCAAGCAAAAGTTATTGAAGCCCAGAATTAAAAAAATTCAATGAAGGAAGATTATAAAAAGTCCCATTAGTGAAGTGGTGCCTTGAGGACAGCACACACATATCATCACAGCCATTGTGTGCACTCTTTGATGGTTCCGTTTTGGAGGCTGCAACTGAATGCACAAGGAGTATCATCCAGTGAGGTCAGCAGTAGCTGGTCCATGTCACCCTTCAAATGTATTTTGTTTGTCAAAACCATCAGGGACTGCGACAGGAAAGGCATCTCCATTAGGCATCTCCTTCACTTGACGTACGAGGGTGGTCTGAAAAGTTCTCGGCCTGATGTAGAAAAAAGCGTTTTGGACCTCCAAAATTATTTTTATTTTTTAACATAGTCTCCTCTCAACTCTACACACTGTGTCCATCGATGTTCCAGAGCCAGGATTCCGTCCTTAAAATGACTGGAAGTTCTGAAAAGTACTCATCCACAGCAGCAATCGTTTGCCTCGCTTTCTGCGCATGCGTTTGCATATATATATACTACTGCAGTAAATTTGGAATAAACAGTCTAAAGTTTCCGCTCCCCTTAACCCTCCCCTTGTGATTTCTTTGTGCGAAATGGCCACATCCGTGGCTTCTGAAAGAGCAGCAATCGCTTCTTCATTTGACGAAAAACGTTGCCCACCAAAAAAGATTTTGAGTTTTGGGAACAGGTGGTAGTCCGACGGGGCCAAGTCAGGAGAATAGGGTGGGTGCTCCAACAATTTGTACTTCAAATCGTGCAGTTTAGCCATTGCAAGATGCCCTTTGTGCACCAGAGCATTGTCTTGATGAAAGATGATTTTCTTCTTCCGCAAACCTGGTCTTTTCTCACGAATTTTCTGATCCAATTGAGTTAAAAGGTCAGAATAATACTCCCAGTTATGGTTTTACCCTTTTCAATATATTCCACAAGCAGAATGCCTTCAGCGTCCCAAAAAACAGAGACCATCACCTTTCCTGTGGAGGGAACTGACTTTGCTTTCTTTGGTGCAGAGGACCCGGCTTCAGTCCACTGCTTTGATTGTTGTTTCGATTCCGGTGTGTAATGGTGAATCCAAGTTTCATCCATCGCTATAAATCTGCGCAAAAAGTCCGCTGGATTTTTGTTATACAGCTCCAAAGCATGCTGTGCAGTGTTGCGGAATGGGCGCCTCCATTCCATTCCAGTTCCATTCCGGGGAATTAGAACTTGCCGCAGTTCCATTCCTTTCAATTCCTCGGAATGAAAAAACTTAGCCCATTCCTACTCCGGGAATGGCTGGGCAGTTCAGTTCCATTCCTGTAATTCCTCAACGTAGGAAAGGCACCTTGATAGTTTTATCGAGTTAAGAATGAACGCCCCATAAAGCTGATGCCATCAGATGCATTAAGAACTGCAAAAAGTACGCAAAACACGTTACCAAGGTCGAGGTATAGTAGCTTGGTGACATATCTCGTGCAGTACAACCACACTACTAATTCCCATAGGGGCAGTTCTTCCGCTACCTATAGTATTTGCATGGTCAGCATGTTTGAACGAATTGTGATTTTTTATATTGCTTAAGTTTAAACGTGTTAATGCTAAAATGATGGCATAGCGTATTTTTATGCTGACAAAAGTAGTGTTCAAGAAGACTAAGCAGTTTTGCCACGCATCTGGAGCGGTCGGGAATATGGAGATAACTAAGATTTGGTTAATGGGGAACAAAACCCTCTAGATCTGCTGGTATTACTTGGAACAGTGCACTGCTCGGGCACCTTGTGCCTTTGCATTGAATACGGAACACTGGGCCGCACTGCTTGTCAGCACCCACGCTTGTCAAGCGCGCCTCTCTCTCTCTCTGTAAGGAGGGGGAGGGCACACAGTTCATTGTGTATGACTGTGTGCTGTGCTGACCTACAGACAGAGTTTCGTGCAAAGGCGCCCATGTGTCTAGACAGGGGGACAATATTGCAAAAGGGTGGGGAGTTTGAGGAGGTGAGATGGCACGCAAGCTGGTATACGAAAGCTTACAGTGAACACAAGCATCGCGCCAGCGTCAATACGCATCACAACTTAGAGCAGCGCTTTTTTGAATATGCGTCCTGAGTCGCCGACGGCGACAGAAGGTAAAACAAAGAAGTGAAGGGTGGGGAGACAGCAGGTGGCTGGGGCGCCGCCGAGGGGAAAAACAATCACAAGGCATAAGGGGTGGTATGCTGCCGCCAGGGGCATAGGCAGAATTTTTTTTTCGAGGGGTGGGGGGGTGGGGTTCAATCATACCTTATGTATGTTTGTGCATGCGTTTGTATGTGTGCGTGTATATATACGCATGCAAAACTAAAAATATTCGGGGGGGTTGAAACCCTCCCCCTGGCTACGCGCCTGGCCGTCACCATAGTTCCGCACGACGGATACCAACGGCATAGAGCCGTGGTTACGCGAAGAATAGAGACAAATTTGGAGCAACACTGTCTATATAAGGACAGAATTGCAGTAGGCGTGTTGCTTATAAATCTACCGTGCTTGTAATCAGCCAAGCCATTTTAAAAATACTTGTTTATTGGTAAGTTTGAGGCTCTGACTTACTAATGTTTGAAGTTTGAGAAACAGTGCGTAGACGAAAACGTGCTCTACTTTAAAGAAAAGACGTAATTGCATTCCCATTCCTTTCCGGGCTCGCGAAAATGTGGAGTGATTCCGGAGTCATCTTAATTCTGGAGTGGCAATTCCGCAACACTGATGCTATGACATCGTCATGCGGTTGCGTTTTTGCTCAGGAGTAAGGATGCGCGGCACCCATCTTGCACAGAGCTTGTTCATGTGCAGTTCGTTATACAAAATGTGACCTACACGTTTCACTGAGATGCCAACAGCCTCGGCAATTTCGCGTAACTTCACTCTCCTGTCTTCCAAAACCATATCGTGGACACGGTCAATCAATTCAGGAGTTGTTGCACTTTTTGGGCGCCCTTCGCGCGGGTCATCTTCAATGCTCTCTCTCCCACGCTTAAACTCAGCAGCCTATTTCCTGACTGTGGAGTATGAAGGTGAATCTTGCTTATAAACTTTAACAATCCTTTGGTGAATTTCATTCGGAAATAAACCTTCTTTTAGAAAGAAATTTATCACCGTACGGTAGTCAAGCTTCTCCATGCCTTACGGTGCTTAACACTACACCCACTGTAATCGACTTCCAAAGCCAAACTGTTAATCGGCACTAGATGGCGTTTCATCTGAGACTTGCAGAGTGAACGTGCACATGAGTGCTGGAAGTTCTAGCTCGCATGATTCTTATTGAGGCCGAAAACTTTTCAGACCACCCTTGTATGATCAGACTTACATGAGGGGCAGCATGACAGTTCTTATCTGAAGGTCTAGTGGCACCTGCCAATGAGCTGAAAAAGTACCAGCAGCACCTGGCTCGCAAGGGGATGTAACTTTATGACGCGCATTTGGAAAACTTATTCTATTCAAAACCGGTTGAAAATTTAAAGTGAAAGTGGTTAACTACAGTTGCACTCAGTCCAGTGAAAGCAGAACATTGAGCGTAATGAACAGTTTGCGAGCAGGGCTATCGGCATCGCTATCACTTCTCAACGTTGCTGGAGGAGGAAGTCTAACTTTTTTTTAGTGGCTTCTAAGATCGAAAGATTCGGTCTACAAAATATCCACACGCTTTTGGAATCAACTGCTACAGGTGTAACCACTACCGAGAAGGAGTTTTCTGTTGCATCGTAAAAAACTGGGCCCAGAAAAATTGGTTATCAGTCCTTTAATAACTTCAGAGATAAAACTACATGAAAAAAAACAAACAAATTCTATAGTTGAATAGGTGTAATGTGTGTACAAAATGATAGTGACATTTCATTATTGATGAAATAAAGGATTATCTACTAAGCAGAAATTTCTACACGTCCACTAGAACTCTTAAAACTTAGGCAAGAGAGAAGTGTTGGGAGAGAACACTAGCTGGTTACATTTGTAATGGGTACAACTCACATTCAAGAAGAGATATGAAACCATCAATGGTCGTACTGGAAGTGTTGTGTTGATTAAAGTTACTCCAATTGAGGGGAAAAAAACTCAGAAGAGTTTGAATGAAACAGTAATTCAGATAAAGTTATTATGGCATAACCAGCTAAGTTTGGTATTGGTTTATATATTCTGACGTGGGTTTAACTGTTTATATATGAGTTCATACATAGTCTTCAGATGTGTAGCTTGGGTCTCTTTTGCAGGATAAGGAGTTAGTTGTGCTTGCTTCTTACATGGAAAGGATTTGCTTCTACAGTCTGTGTGCTAACCATTTGCATCATATCTCTCCGTTGCCAACAATCACTGCAGTTAGGAAGGACTATGCATTTCTGTGTTATCTTGGTGTTGAGAATCAAACAAGCTCGAAGGTCAAGGTGTGAGCACATGTTCCTGCAATGAGTTTTCTTGTATAATCGAGTTTGATGAAAACCTGAGTGACAAGATTTACCAAAATGTGGACGGACTTGCCATTTGAAGGCCCTTGTTTCTTCAGAGAGGTTTTGGGTAGCATGTTGACAGTGTGTACCCTTTTGCTTTGCCAGTTCTGGTGATGCTGCAGGTGACCCCTCGAATCAGCTTCCCAATGAATGACGCACCACGCCGGAGCAAAATCATCATTGCATCAGCTGGCATTGGCATCATTCTGCTTGGGGTGCTCACCAGGCAAGTGCCGTATTGTCTGAATGAGGGACATACTCCGTTGACACAAATACTTTATGCGTTGTCCCTAAAAATGCTTCCTCTCTTTTGTGCACGAAAAGAAGGACATTCCTTGCTATGGTGCCTAAAAAGCAACTAACATGGCAGCCACCTTAAGAACAGCCCAGCAACTGTGGGATCTCAGATTGCGTGTTCTCATTATCGCCGGCTCTCAGAGCACACGGAAGACAGCAGACGCGGTCGGTTCAACGAACACATTCAAGTTTATTACACACTGCTTTTACATTCGGCGAGCTCGCCGGCCGAATCTTATTACAATCTAGTCACTCGCTAAAACAATTACACACGGACAATGAATACTTGGATAACATAACACACATTCAACAACGTAACACATGAAATACACCATAACATACGACAAGCAATAACCGCGAATGCGGCGTGCGAGGACGCACGACTCACCGACGAGGGGCCCCGAGGGAAACGAGCCGCGGTATCGTCCCCCAGCGGGACCCACCGTGGGAAGCCGCCCCGCCGCCCGTCCACGCCAGCCGCCAAATCCCAAGAGACCTCCTTTCTCCCGCCCGGCGGCCGCGGCGGGCCCGCCCGCTTGTCTCCGGTGGCGCGGCCGTCGCACACGCGCAAACCCCAACGCTCGCGAGCCCAGCGCCACTGCCGCCGACGGCCTATCCGCGAGGCGCGCGTGCGCCACTAGGCGCAGACAACTCCACAGGGGCCGACAGCACCCCCACATCCCCCCAACCTTAATTCAACACATATGCCGAAAAAAAACTTGAAAACAAACATCCCCCCAACCTTAATTCAACACATATCCCGAAAAAAAGAACTTGGAAACAAACAGCTACACAAGCTCTACTAAAAACAACACATGTGGCCTAAATGTCCCTAAAGAATGTCCGTGCACCGCGACACAGCCGCTGGTCGACACCGCTGCTCTGGCTCGACGGCTTGGCCTCCGTCCCGGAACCGCAAAGGCGACGTGGCCGTCGGCGCGAGAGAGCGTCGCTCGCACCGACACGTCCTCCGGTTATGGGCAACACTCACGAGGGCCCCCCAGCTTGAAGACCGCCGCGCAGGTCACAGGCATGTCCCTTGCCCAAGACATCTCGACCGCATTCCCGGCCAACGGCGAAGACGACGTGCAGGGGACAGCTAGCCGCGGGTTACGTCAATCCCGCTGCGTACATTCAAAACACTCGACAGAACGATGCCGCAGAACAAAGGGAAGGGAGCTACGGGCGCAGCGCCCACGTAGCAACGGCTAGCAATGATATCGGCGGCGGCAGACGACAAATTTAAGTGAGCCAATGTTGCTTCTCTTAATTTGTGCAACACCTCATCGCCACGATCCTACGGGTTGTGTCCCCCGCGCGACAGGCGGCTCCGCAAAGCCTTAGGCCCAACGAGTCGCTCGACAACAACCGGCATCCAAAACGAGCACCCCGCACAGGCGCAGAGGAGGCAGCCGCAAGGAGACATCAGCTCCGTGAGGTGGCCCTACGCGCTCGCTGCACACAGCAGCTTACCGAGCGATCGGCGCCCATCGTCCCGGACGATGTCACGACGCCCCGGCGTCGAGCCGCAATACCAGCAGCAACGACACCCGTGGCCCCTGGCCACCCGGCTACACAAGCCGCGACTCCCAGAGTCAAAGAGACAGAAGAAACTATTTACAGAAACCCGGACCACCTACGAAGCTCCCGTACACGCTCGCTTCGGGCTTGCCTACAATCCACGTACTCTATGCCTCGTTCTCCCATGATGCGGACCACATGGCTCGTACCGAAAACTCAACGACGTTTTTTTTTTTTAAAAATAAAATGAACTTCCGTACAGAAAAAAAAAAAGAAAAAGAACTCTTAGTGTGCCGACGCGTTCAAACATGCCACAACAACCAATCTCCCCACTTGCAAACAGCAAAAAAAAAAAACTAGTGGGCCGACAAGTTCAAACATGCCACAACAACCGATCTCCTCGCTCTCAAGAAAGCACGCCGCCATTTTGCGATGACAATCCCCCCTAGGCCAACGTTTATAGAACCGTTGCCCTAGGCCTACTCTAACCCGGCTCACACAAAGGATGCCCCGAACCGCGAAAACTGTTGTCCGATGCCCCAAGAGCCCCACGTTGGGCGCCAGTGTGGGATCTCAGATCGCGTGTTCTCATTATCGCCGGCTCTCAGAGCACACGGAAGACAGCAGACGCGGTCGGTTCAACGAACACATTCAAGTTTATTACACACTGCTTTTACATTCGGCGAGCTCGCTGGCCGAATCTTATTACAATCTAGTTACTCGCTAAAACAATTACACGTGGACAATGAATACTTGGATAACATAACACACATTCAACAACGTAACACATGAAATACACCATAACATACGACAAGCAATAACCGCGAATGCGGCGTGCGAGGACGCACGACTCATTGACGAGGGGCCCCGAGGGAAACGAGTCGCGGTATCGTCCCCCAGCGGGACCCACCGCGGGAAGCCGCCCCGCCGCCCGTCCACGCCAGCCGCCAAATCCCAAGAGACCTCCTTTCTCCCGCCCGGCGGCCACGGCGGGCCCGCCCGCTTCTCTCCGGTGGCGCGGCCGTCGCACACGCGCAAACCCCAACGCTCGCGAGCCCAGCGCCACTGCCGCCGACGGCCTATCCGCGAGGCGCGCGTGCGCCACTAGGCGCAGACAACTCCACAGGGGCCGACAGCACCCCCACACAACAGAGCGATGGGGGCTAGGAACAGTGGCTCCGGTTGGGCACCAATCGTAATATTGTGCACACTCGCTTTACTCGCTTTACTTGTGCACGAGGTCCCTGACCCGCATCACACTATTGGCGACGTTGCAAGGTGCTGCCAACTGAGGTGAGCAGTCATGCTTACTTTAACACCCGATTAAAATAGGCATCTGAAAGGCAACGTTTGCCACTAATAATTGGTCACAATTGCCCTCGTATGTAGGATAATCAAACAACTCAGACATTTTGAGTTTGTAATTTTGGTGTCAAGGGTCCTTTAAATGCTGCGTGTTATTTTGCATCGTGGATTGATAGAGGATTGCATTTGCCTTTTCAGATACATTAGGAGATGCTTTGGTGACTTCAAAGTGGCTGTTGCGAATGGAGGCAAGTGTGTCCCATTTTATCATGCTTGGTGAAGGATCACTGTGTGCCTTTCAGTCATGGGGGGGGGGACACCCCTTGCAAGTGTTACCCCCTGGAGATTTACATTTCAAAGATCACATCTGAATTGCTTGACAGCCCTTCCAGTGTGCAGAAACGATGTACAAAAGTGAAAGCTGTTTTCGTTTCAAAAGGCACTGTGCTTTCCAATGATATGCTACAGGTTGCTGCTGATGTGCTGCTTGTGTTGGGCTTTAAAATGCCAAGCAAATCTCTGATGATTGGTCATTATTTATAATTCCATTGCTCATTGTGTCTTGCGTGTTACACGAAGAAAGCTCAAATGTGGATGACGTGGAAGCGGTACTTGCCCTTTTCAGGGAAGTCGTGAGCTTTTCATCTGGGCGATACCAGTCTCTTTCTGGGAAGCGATTGTTTAGGGCCCCGAGGCTGCGCTCTCGTTTTGGACCCAATTGATGAGAGTCAAATCACCTTTGTGCTCATTACTCACTTTTGTTCAACTTTTTTTAATGCCTGTTTGTTTTGTAGTGTGTAGCTGTGTAAGACTATGTGGAACTGCCATTCAACCAGCAATGCAATTACGTGAGGTGTGATCCCATGTTTGTTTGTGTTTTAACTTTCATTTCAAAGAATGATTTTAATGTTTGTATAATGAAACGTATATTTATGAAGATGTGCCCCTTTTTGCACCACTGGTGCCTCTGTGCTCAGCAGATTTTGCTCTCAGCTTTAGCTCTGTTCGGTTTACATGCCTGGGAATGTGCCTAGACGAGGAGCGAAGGGCAATATTCCATTGGCAGGCACATTGAGCTTGCTGTGTCATTTTTCAAATGAGCACCTGCAGTTTTTGCGTATCGTTTGGGAGCGGTGCTACATTGAGACAAAACCGACTTGATCTGACAGCACCACTGTATTTTAAGATATATTTGAGACAGGAATTGAGGGCAGTGCTGCTCTGTTGTTCGTTAACCAGATTTTAGCACAGAGGGCTTGTCATTTTTCCTTGTAATATCATTAAAGAGCTTCTCACAAGGTTTAATCATTGTGAACAAGCAGGCATGGTATCTTGGTGATGGTGTCAATCAAGTACCAAACGGCTCTGAGGAAATGGTTGAAATTTCAAGCAGGAAAGGGCAGCAGAAATGTGCAGTTCTGCATGTAGTTGTCTGCTCTGAAAATCTTGTGGAACATTACTTGTGCTTTTTTTCCGTTACCTATTCAGGTAAAACAGGGAAATGCATGCTGCTTTCCCTGTACAGGGTTCGTAGCGGTCCTTGAAACCCTGGAAAACCCTGGAATTTTCCCATAACATTTTCAAAGCCTTGAAAACCCTTATTATTTGTAGGTCCTTAAATGTCCTTGAATTTTGTAATACACTTTTGTGGAGCCATTTTTTAGCAGTTGCATTTTGGATAGTTCTGTGCGAATAATCGAGCACATATTACAATTGTCGAATTCACTATTATATTGAAGTTTGAATGTATTTTAACACTTTCGTGACCGCAGAAAAATCGGTTGTTTTTGGCTAGTCCAGGAAATATTTTTTTCCTGCCACAGAAAATAATTGATGCTAAGTGTAGGGTATCAAATGATAGAGGAAGAATTGGTCTTTCCAACAGAATTAATTCCAAACAACGGGTTTATTTCGAATATAATAAAAAATTGATCAAACAAAGAAAAATGCATCAAAATGAAAGATTCATAAAAACATGAATGCTACTCTGAAAGGGTAAACATAAAAAAAAAATCGAAATATACGTATTGAATGCAAAGCCCTCGTAGAATAATAGTGGAAATATAAGCTCTGTAAGTACAAAGATTATTTACATAAATACAAGAATATAGGTACTAGTGCCTATCATGCCATCGCGCGATGTAGTTTCTCGACGCGGTGAAACAAAGGCTGGCTGCACATGTTTCGGAAAAAAAAAATTTTTTGTGTCCAACTTTCCTAGCATAGTTTGCAGTTCTGGTATTTTTCAATTTCCCTGTGTATTCGTTGAAATGAACAGTGTAACCTGTTCCAAATCTGCAAAAATCCATAATTGTACCCTCATTTGAGCTCTTTCTCCCTCATATACTGCCGAATACCATACTGACCTTCAGATTTCACCATTTTCTCATCCACTGAAAGCTTCAGACGGGCTTAAAAAATAGTGTAGAAGAATCGTTCATGTGTTGCAATAGCGAAGACACGTGGTGAAGCTTCTCGTGGGGTGCGACGGTCGTCTTATTCAGATCAGAGACACTGAAGAAGCCTTGAACCTTTTCCGTGGCATCACTGACGGTGGACGAAGGGCTGGAAATATGTGTCGTCGACGCCAACACCAATGCAAGCGCGGGACTTCAACGATTACCATGTACACATGGAGTGCGACGAACTTGCTCATCTTCTCTTCAGTAACCTCCCTCCATGGATCCGTCCCTCTCACTGTATGTTGGCTTTTCGAAAGTATGCATCCACGCATACTTAGCTGTGTGGTTGCACATCTCTCTCTGACGACTTCTGCGGTGAAAAACAACATGAAGACGCCGCCGCGCAGCACACCAGAGTGTTGGGTCAAAGGCCACTCCACACCGTCTTCGCGGTGAGAACTGCGCTCTTTCTGCAGCTGGCGCCAAATGCTCCCGCCCGAATGAAGTTAACACCTTGCAGATAAGAGCTGTTATTTTTAGTACGCACCGAATACGTTTACTTCGACGCGTGGCAGCGATAAAACGACCCGAGGAGAAGACGAAACTTACCGGCAGATAGTTGCTGATCTTCCGGGTAGGTTTGACGCACTTTCGCCGTCCGTACTGAAGCCTGTCTAATCGAAGTCATCTTCCGTGTCTGTGCTGCTACCATGGTTAACAAACCAAACTACTGGGTGAAATGAACTGAAAAGTTACAACAGTGGGCTCTCGATAATTCAAAGAGACCTCAGGAATTTGTTTGAATTACAAGAAGTTCTCATAAATATGACCCAGGGCAGCATACCAACTTGTGTTGTAATGAAACATTCACGAATACGTACATACTGTATTTTCTCGCATATAACCCGCCCTGCATATAAGCTGCACCCCCATCTACAAAACGCAAAAAAATACAATTAATATTTCTGCATATTGCCATGAAGCAGTCTTTCTTGCATTACTGTGAAGTAGTGCCGTGAAGCCAACTTGTGCACCGAAATTCTCATGTAGCTTGCACCCCGACTGTATATTTTGTGTTATATGTATGAAAATATGGTATGTGCCAGCCTGGGGGCATTCAGGATATTCATAAAGCGGGGGTTAATTGGGGGGCTGTAGACAGCTGTGAATGATTGCCAGTAATGTTTTTAGAGTCAGCGCGATCATACTGGTACTTGTTATTACTCGACGTGTGTATGCATGTGTAATTAAAGGAGTACTGACACGATTTTGAAATGCAGCAAAACGGACGTTTTTTGGTTTCCTTGGCATGTAGTGTTAACGCTCTTCCCACACCGCATCCGGGAAACACGTATAAATATTTAAGTTTGATTTTAAAGTTTTCATCTCTTAGCTTCTGCAAGGCAGCTTCACCGCATGGAGAACCCTATGACGTTTCAAGTCAGCTTACTTGGTTTGTGAAATCTGGGTTCTCCATGCAGCCGAAATCACAGGGATTGCTGTCGGAGGCACTGGACGACATTTCACTCATCATGAACCACGTTCGACTGACAGCAAAGGACAGCAGGTGCATATTTCGTGGGTTGCAGTCTGCCCGTGACGTCACGGGCAGACTTGACAGGTCACTATGAAGCCGCCCTCTCGAAACCGAAACCGAAACTGCTCATTGAAAGAAGCGGTATTAAAAATATATGCAATGCATCCCCAGGCACCACTACACTCTTTTTAGGGTTCTCGACACCCGTGCTTTCATTTCGAGCAACAACCCGAAAAATTTTAAAATTCATGTCAGTACTCTTTTAAGGGACAAAATGTGTAGTGTCCTGTGACAGCTAGTAGCCCCTTCCCAATGTGAATACACTTTTCCTCGTGACACCACTGTATTGTGACGAAAGTGACTTACCGTATTTTCTCGAACCTTGGCCGGCCCCGATTCTAAGCCAACCCCCGAAATTCGCAAGGCCAGAAAAAAAAAAAAAACCTAATCATTGTACTCGAATCCAAGCCTACCCCCCCACTTCGCACATCATTTAAAAAAAAAAGAAACATCGGCTTACATTCGAATAAATACGGTAAGCGTGCCGCACAATATCGATGAAGGCCAGACCGTCTAGGTTTTTTTTTTCTTTCTCCATCAACACGGGATTTTTAGTGCACATATTTTATGGCGCGGACAAGCCAAAAGTATGAATTGACCAAATTAACGTGATGGAGCAAGTTGAATTAAGTGCTTTAAAATACATTGAAAACATACTAGGCCAGCCAAAAATTTGAAATTTGTTTGAAATATACGAGCTTGAATTATCGTGAGTCTCCTGTTTATAAACATTTCCATAACACTGACACAATTGGAAGAATGTATGGAAAGGCACAGTCTTGACGACCCAGTCAGGCAGAAACCGCAAACGGTCATTTATATTTGCCCTGGAAGGTGATGGGTATTTTGTCCAGAACTCAAGGTGTCCTTTTGTTCTCTTCATTGGATTGTCGACGATGTGGATGTGCTTTGAAGACGCGGACAGAGAAGAGATGGGACATATTCCATGCATTCATCGCATTTCACACAATCTTAAAAAAGAAAGCTGCTCGGAAGGCGAACGTTGCATTTTCCGCCCTGCACAAGTTATCCATACTGTGCAAATCGACAGAGCCTTGCTGCAATAGGCCGCCTGTCTGCGACGTAAACCATAAAGTAAAATTCGTCCATTGCCAAGAGGGCGCAGTTTACAGCATTCCACTTTCTTGTGGAAAGGTATACATAGGGCAAATTGGCGATGCCTTAACGAGCGCCTAAGAGGACACAGTAACAGTGTCAAGAACGGTCATCTCGCAATTCACTGCCTAAGGCACTCGTGTACCCCGAAATTTGAATAACATGCAGAATGCAGTTTTTGAGGGCTCGGTAAAGTATAATGCGCAGGCCCTGGTCATGTGCTTCAGGGTATATACGTGACGCTCCCCTCTTTTTCTAGTAAACAAGTTGAAAGTTGCGCCTGTCTCTTCTCTGTCCTCAAAGTGCATCCACATCTTCAACATTTGTCACATGTAAGGTGGTCCTGAAAATGGCCTTGACATTCATGCTGTAACATCCTGCACCGATGATGGCACTGAAAGGAAATGGAGATTGTTTGTCTCTCTAATCCATTTCGTACTTAGCGTGCAATGCTGTGGAGGCTACCGAGACATCTTGTAGTAGACATGTTCGGACCACGAAATAGTTCAGTGTTTGGACCACCCTGACATGACATGACAAGAACTTTATTGGAGACCTGAGGAACTCGAGTCTGGGGAGCCGGAGGCCCCCAGATCAAGTTGGTGGCCCCGCCCACGATGGGACTGGAAGTCCAAGTTCCATCACGATGCCGTGGGCCCTCTGGACGGCCTGGAGTTGGATGTGGAGATCACTACTCTTCAGGGATTCCTCCCATTGATCCTTCGAGAAGGGTGGAGAGGCAGTAAGGGTTGGGCACAGCCAGAGCATGTGGTTGAAAGAGCATGAGTCATGGCCGAATTTGGGGCACGACTGTAAGTGGTCGGGGTCTATCCTATTAAGGGACCGAGGAGTGGGATACGAACGGGTTTGCAGAAGTCTGAATGTGGTAGCCTGAGGCTTGTTCAGTTTTGGGTGGGGTAGTGGAAATTTTTTCCTGGCCAAGCGGTAGTGGGAAATAATTTCGTGAAAAGTACATAGTGAATCTTTATGGATGTCGACCTCGTTACGAGCCTGGCTATCCGTGGCAGCGCGGTACGTGAAATCGCGCGCTAACCGATGAGCCTGCTCGTTAGGATTACATCCGGGCGGGTTAACTAAGCCATCAAGATGAGCTGGGAACCACGTGATGTGGTACCCCCCTTCGCTGTTCTCCCGCATTCGTTGCGGTGCTTTATTCACAATATTGTTCGCCTGTTCAGACACGAGGGCGCTCGAGAAGGATCTAACTGCCGTGCGCGAGTCCGAGAATACAACAGCAGGAGCCTTTGCGCTGTGAAAAGCCAGAGCGATCGCCGCTTCCTCCGCCACGTGGGCAGTCTTAGTATAAACAGAGGCTGCATTAAGCATGTTGCCTCCCGCGTCAACGACCGAAATAGCAAACTTATCTCCACCGTCATATCTGGCAGCGTCGACAAAGAGGGCCTCTAGTTTCTGTTGATTGATCTTTTGAAGGATGGCCTTGGCTCTCACGAATCTTCGACCCTTATGGTGCACTGGGTGGATGTTTCGCGGGACGGGTCAACCATGATGCGATTTCTGTTCTCCCGGAACAAGCTAACTTTCGTCGCCTGTTCATGTCTAGGCTGAATACCCGCTTCTGCTAATAGCTTAATCCCTGGCTTAGTGGATGAAAGTCGCGTTATCTGAGCCGCTGTGTGAGCTTCTATTAGCTCGTCAGCGGTGTTGTGGAGGCCTAGCTCCAGAAGCTTCTCGGTGCTCATGACATGCGGAAGGCTGAGCCCGCACTTGAGACCAGTTCTGATGAGGGAGTCAAGTTTGGCCTTTTCCGCCTTAGTCCAATTAAGGTAAGGCGCAATGTAAAGAACATTACTGAGAAAGAATGCCTGGTAAGCTCTGAGCAGATTGTCCTCTTTGAGACCACCTCTTCGATTTGAAACGCGGGATACAAGTCTTAGTATATTACTGGCCTGTCCAGTGAGCCTGTTGAGGGCCTGCGAGTTACAGCCCCTGGCATCAATGAGGAGACCTAGGATCTTTACCGAGTCCCTCCTCGGTATGGGCTGTCCATTCTTAGCTCGAATTTCTATCGGCAATGTTTCCAGAAGCGCAAGGTTTCGAACCCCCTGTCTAGACGGTCGGTATAACAGTAGCTCTGATTTATCAGGGGAGAGTTCAAGGCGCGTGTTTGAAAGAAAGTCTTCCGTAGCCTCCAGTGCGCTTTGCAACGAGTGTTCGAGCATGGCTAGCGATCCGCCTGGTGCCCAGATCGTGATATCGTCCGCATAAATGGCGTGTCCCACGTTCGGGATTGCAGCGAGGCAAGTGGAGAGCTTGTGCATGGCGATGTTGAATAAGAGTGGGGAGAGCACGGAACCCTGTGGGCTCCGTGCTCTCCCCACTCTTCGTAAGGCCCTTCTGAGACCGTGCCTATTAGGAGGTGTGCCTTGCGATCCGCGAGAAAAGATTGGGCGTAGTCATGAAAACGCTGACCCAGGATAAGAGAGGAAATCTCAGTCAGGATGTGTCTATGCGATACCCTGTCGAAGGCCTTGGATAGGTCGAGTGCGAGGATTCCCCTCACGTCCCGAGTCTTGTTATCGAAAATTGACCGCTTAAGCAGAAGCATAGCGTCCTGTGTGGACAACGCCCGTCGAAAGCCAATGAGGTTGTGTCTAAATAGCTCCTTGTTTTCTATATGTTCAGTTAACCTGTTATGTATCGCATGCTCCGCAACCTTTCCGATGCATGATGTAAGGGAAATAGTTCATTGAAGCCATAGCGCGGATAAGACAGGGACCACAGAAAGAGGACAGGACGTGCGCTTGGCTTCAATGAACGTAACGAACCAACTAGCCCAAAGGTCTGTCCTCTAAGGGAAATAGGCCGCAGGTTGGCGATATGTGGGAGCTTGCCTGGTTTAGGTATGAGTACGACTTTTGCAGTACGCCATTCTATCGGGACCTGCCCAGTTGTCCATATCTCATTGATTTTGGCCGTGACTATCTCAATTGCCCTATCATCTAGATTCCTGAGAAGTTTGTTTGTGACTCCATCGGGTCCCGGGGCTGACCTGCCATTTAGATGGAAAAGAACATGTCTGATCTCTGACACGGTGAATGGTTCGTCTAGATCAGGTGCGGGGTCTCCCATGTAGGTTACACGCTCTACCGATCGTTCCCCATCTTTAACGAGGGGGAGATAGGTATTTGCTAAGTTGTTAGCTAAATCCCTTTCGGCGAGACGGACTGCGATTTCCTTCTTTATGAGCCTATCTGTTGCGAGGTTAAGGGCGCTCTTAGATTGTTTATCATCGAGAAGGCTTTTCAATAAGCTCCATTTGCTACCCCTGCGCATACGCCCGTCCGTTTCGGTACACGTCTCATCCCATTGCTGCCGGGCAAGTTTGGCCGAGTAGGACTCAGTCTCCTTGCTAAGAAGCGCGATTTTCGCTCTGAGTCTGCGGTTATGTTTCTGGGTCTTCCACTTGGTCGAGAGGGCATGTTTTGCCTCCAGGAGGTGAGTGAGTCTCGAGTCCATTTTGGGAACCTCCAGGTCCGTGGTGATTTCTTTGGTGGCTCCTTTAACGTCCTCGTGCAGATTCTTTAGGAGATCTGCGTACGTCTCGTTGGGTGGTGCGGCTTCATCTCTGATTTTTCGAAAAAGGTCCCAATCCACAAACTCGTATCTCACGGGTGGTCTGGGTTTGACACGCAACAGAATTTCAAGTATGCAGTGATCACTGCCTAGCCCCTCCTGAAGGTTGTCCCATGTGCCCTCGATTCCTCGGAGGAAGGTGAGATCGGGGGTCGTATCTCGGCTGACCGAGTTACCAGACCTGGTGGGCAGCCTAGGGTCTGTGACAAGTATTAAGCCGAGCTCCGCGGCGTTGAAGGCCAAGTTCGTCCCTTTGGCGCTTTTGTAAACGTACCCCCATTCCGTATTTGGGGCGTTAACTCTTTCGCTACCGCGGGAAAAGGGGCCGTTTTTACTAGGTGTGAAAAATAATTTTTTCCGGCTAGATAGTAATGCCTTATTTACATTGTTTGGTAGCACAATGTAGCTAAAAGAATGCTCTGCGCAATAACATAATTGTTGTACATATATTTATTACACATATTAATGAAAAAAATGTTTATAAAGAAAAGTTTATACAGTAATTAATCATTTAAGACTAAAAAGAGGATAACTTAAAAAATAATGAGGTAAAAAAAAATTCAAGATATACAATTTGTAGCTTCTTATGTTGCAAAGAGGTTGTACAAGTTTGAAAAATTATTGCTAAAAACTGTTCTTCCCACGAAAAAGAAAGTTAGTGAGGGTGCGTCTCGTGCCATTCTCGAAAGCAGTCCCTCGTCGGGACGAAACAAAGATAGACGCCGCATGGCTGACACAAAACTGCTGTTTTCATCTGTGTCTTTCGTTCGTCATAGCAGAGCTTGCAATTCCAGCGTTTTTCTTGCACCTGGGGCTTGTGTTCGGACTTTTTTGGAGGTGGAGGAGGGGGAACATGTCTTTCGCCCGTGCCAAGAATCTTGACGACACGCATACTCGTCATCGGTGCTGAAATCTGATGAGTCAACATCTTCTCCAGACTCACTGATGCTGATTACATCCTCAAAATCGACTGTTGATGCGCTGGATTCGTGAGAAATGCGTCGTCTTTTGGGAACGCCTACACGCGATGACGACGCCGATGCGCGCGCACAGCAACCCGAAACTTTTTGCGGCGAGAGAAAACTTCCCCGTTGCAAAAAACAAGCAAAACATCGCAGATCCCTTCGTGTGTTTCCCACTTTCTTACCTAGATGGCACTAGGCGCCCGTAAACTGCACGATGGCGTGAGAATTCAAACTTGAAATGCATCGTTCAAATTGAACGATTTGAATAGGCGCGGTAGCGAAAGAGTTAAAGTCACCCGCAACAACGAGAGGCGTGTTTCTTGCCGCCCGAGCCGCGGCGCCTAGTAATGTTTTAAAGTCTCTTTTCCTATCCGATGGTGAGCTGTAGACGTTAAGAATGAAAATGTTACAACTGCGTGTTCTGCTGGGTATGATCTCTATTAGCTGGGCCTCGAGGCCTGCCTTGTACGCGGGGACCACATGCTCAACAAATGAGATGTTCTTTCTGATTAAGACAGCGATTCCTCGGCCCTTTCCTCCTCGGTACGCAACTGAGCGGTACCCCGAGAAAGAAATTTCGTCACCACAAAGCGTTTCCTGTAACAATATGACGTGCGGCTTCTCCGCAATAGACCTGATAAGCTGTCCCAATGGAATCTTGCGCCTCTGGAAACTTGCGCAATTCCACTGCCAAATTTTCAGATTGTTGCTATCCGCGTTCGCCATTGTGACTACTGAAGATTATCCAGTTGCCCTTGCCCTTTAGCCCCACCGTCGGGGTTCGGGTTTGCCTGCTTTGGTACCGTCGACGTCGTGAGTCTGCTTATGGCTTGGACCTTGGGTCTCTCTAGTTGAGTTAGCCTCGTCTCCATCCTAGAGAGCATTGCCATCATGCGGCCTAGGGTCTTTTCTATTGAAGCTAGCCTCCCTATGCCCTTGCTTCTGGCAGGTGGAGCAGCAGCGGTCGCTGTATCCTCGCTTGGCTCCGCCATCTCATCCTCATTGTCTGTCTCGGACACTGTTTCTGGGTAGGGAGCTTTACGTTTGGGTTTGCCAGCTATGGGGCCTAAAGCTTGAAGTTTACCTTCATCGCAATGCGAGAACTGTTCTCTAATGCTATTTAAGGCTTCCTTAAGCTCTGCAAGTTCGCGCCTGAGCTGTTAATTTTCCGCTTCAAGTGATTGGATGCGGGGATCATTTACTTGCTCTGACTGTGCCTCACCTCTTGTTTTTTTGGCCGTTGCAGTCTTCTTTCCCGTCGAGGACTCTCCGCCGGAACCCTTGACTTTTGTCGGCCCACGCGTCCCGTTTCGCGTTCTGCGACCGGGATCGGGATCTCGACCTCGATGCGCTGGTGTTCCCCTGTTTCCGTGAACTGGGCCATCGCCTGGAGCAAGAGCGCCCCCTCGAGTTCGAGCACGCTTGCATGAAGGAACTGTCAGGTGGAGTAGTAGGTGTTGCTGAGCTTCCCTGTGGGTAGGAGAGGCTGGCGTCATCGCCACCGGCCATCTGTGCTTGGCGCGCCATTTGTCGTCGCCTTCGGCGCCGACGTCGTACGATGTATGGGATGTGGTATCGGTGTCGGCACGTCCTATCCCCAGTGATATGGGGGCCTCCGCACGCCTCGCACTTGGGTGTGCATTGGTGCACCCCCTCTTCTGATTCTGAAGACTTAGCTTCGCCACATCCGTGGCACTTGTTCTTCTCCTCTGCGCTACTGGCGCACACGTCGGCTCAGTGACCCACGTGGCCACACTCGTAGCATACGTCTACCTGCCGTTTGTACAGAAAGCATGGAACGAGGGCGGCGCCGCATATGACTGTGTTTGGCACCCGCATACCGTCGAAGAGTATAACTACTACGTTTGTGTTCTTAATTCTTCGGACTTCTAATGCCTTAGGGTTTCGTGGGTTCACAATCATCCTCTTAAGGGCTCCGTCGTCAAGGGAAGGGTTGATGTTTCTTATTACACCTTTGCACGTGCCATCGGGGGCAGCGATGTAGGCTGACACCTCAAAAGCTCCGAGTTTGGTATGTAACTTTCGGATTCTTGAATAAGCCCTCGCGTTGTGATCATGAGGGGTAGAGATAACGAAAATGTTCTGCACCTTGTTTGGGCACACGGTGTCCTCGCCAGTCTGTTGTTCCGTCAAGGCCGCTGCCATGGCCAGGGCTTGAGCGAGGCGTATGATGTCGGCTTTCGAAATGTTGAGGCCTCCCTTGGGGCGCACGATGATCTTGATTTGGTCCTTTGGTAATGTCGGTAGCCTAGAAGCTGCCGTGATCTGCTTCATGAAACTTCTGGCCGGCGATATAGCCGCGTGGCTGCCAGCCGGCATGTTCTTGGTGCCATCTTGCCCGCCATACGGCGACGTACTCGTTGGTTGTTTCCGCCTGCCGCCGAGAGCGGTCGTCCAACCCGCTTCATCGAGCTCCTGCGGGTTGATGTCCATCCCCTCGACGACTATGGTCCCGGGCATGGTTTCCATTGGTCAGCAGTTCGCTTGGGAGGCCGGGCGTCTGCGCGGTTAGCGTGCAGGAGCGCCGGCGTCGAGGCCACCTGGGCCACCACGCGCAACAACGCCGTAAGTAGGCTTAGTGCGCTAGGGTTAGCACTCGTACGGCGTGTTCAGAGATTCAAAATCACACAAGATGGTGAAAGGTTCACCCACCGATAAAACTCCACTCTCGGTGGATTCCTGAGAGCTTGCCGCTTCAGAAAAGGTATAGTTTCCGTGTGTCCATTCCGGAAAAACTGCCGAAAACATTGAAAGAAACGGGGTCCGATGTGAGCACGTCCGCACTACTCGGCGCCCCCTGGCGGAGTCTCTCTGGACCACCCTAAACTGAATATTTTTCTTTTGTGATAAGTGAAAAATGTTTTTTGCCATAGAAATAAAAAAAAATTTATACAGTCATAAATGTGTTGTTCTGCATCATTTAATGGCTCATTCTTTTTTTTTGTTTTTTCTTTTTTTTTTCATTTGCAGATGGTATCTCACACGTAAGCTCATGCCTGACTTGCACGAGAATTTACAACGACAAAAGCTGTCCCTGAGACAGAGTTGTACTTTTTTGATGACCGAACTTCTGGCACTGCTTCCACAGTGTTGCACGCTTGGTATGAAATGCAGTATAATATAAGCAAAGTTATGGCCAAATTTAGAAGACAGCCTGGAGCGTTTCCGTGTCCTTTTTCCTGATTATTTCCGAAAGCTTGTGTCGGGCCAAAGGCTGTGCACTGCACCCAACATGCTGGCACCTGTTTACTATCATGCTTTTTTGCAATTTCTTACAGTGGGTTCGCACACATTTTAGACTAGAACATAGGGCCACGCGGAGGTTGCTTTCAACCGACAAGCTTTCCGACGCGCATGGCGTAATCCTTGCAAAGCCAATTTAAAACAATCCTATTCTGTTTCATACTGTATCAGTTGTTTAATATAGGACTATACCGCGGTTAGCAGGAACATGCAAGTGCGTGGCTTATGTTCAGCATATAATTAGGCACAGGCAGAAACCAAGGGCACTATAGGCACATTGTCTGCTCTACTGAGCTGCCCATTTGCTTCACCTTTGCTCAGCCCATTGAGGATGTGAAGCAGCAATACAAATACAAGTTCTGGTAGCACACAGCCATAGCACACCAAGTCAAATTGAAACTCGTTCGGCCGCAGCGGCCGCGTTTTCGATGTAGGCGAAAATGCTTGAGGCCCGTGCGCTTAGATTTAGGTGCATGTTAAAGAACCCCAGGAGGTCGAAATTTCCTTAGCCCTCCACTACGGCGTCTCATAATTATATCTTGGTTTTGGGACGTTAAACCCCAACAGTTACTATTATTATTGAAACTTTCGTTTGCCAGAAAGGCTGCAGAAGCAACAAAATGCAATCTTGGAAACGACTGCACAGTTCTGACGGCATACAACCAATGCAGTGTTATACATGGTGGTAAACTAAAATAGGCACAAAGCGTTCAGGCTTTCCTGTTGTTACCATACAGTTCTTACTGATGCTTATGATGACGAAGGCTGTTGCGTCTCACTTCTGCAGAGAGGGTCTCGCCCTGTACTCTGAGGATTGTCCAAATTAGCCGAGGTGCAGCCAGATACATCTGAATTAATGAGATGCCATTAAATAAGTAATGGATGTGCTTGCCAGCACCAGAAGTATCAGATTTTCCAAATTAACCAACTTTTACCATATATGGCATGCGTGGATGGCACAGAGGGGCAGCAGGTGACATGCGGTGTGTACTTCTTTTCCACGTGTGCCACTTCCTGCTTTCAGTATTACGAGCCTGCTAACGATGGAATGATGAAATTGTGAACAAGCACCCCTACCTATGCAAGCACCCACTCGATACGTTACTAGCTATTTGAAATTAGCGCCAACTATCGAGCAAGCGCCCTGACCCCACGAAAACTTTTATCATGTTTGTGACATTTTGCATGCATATCCCCAAGTCAAACCGAAGATGTCGTCATCGATTTTGACTGCATGGGCCTGAAAGCAAGCAGCCAACAATTATTGTGTCAAAACGAAAGCTGCTGCTGACAAAACCATGGTGATGATGATGGATGATGATTATTGTAGCCCTGCCTTTAGCAACTGCCAATAGGGGATATTCATAATGCTTGGTGCTCCGGCAACACTGGGCGCGTCCGCCATTTTGTGTTGGGCGCCATCGCGGAATCGTCTGCTAGCGGCTCCAAAGGAAAGGCCACAGAGAGGTTGAGCAGCAGTCGTTGGCGGAGCTTTCGAGCCAAGAAAATGCGGCTGTTTTCTTCGGCACCCATAGCCGAATGGTCAGAGGATCTCACTGTACTGCCACAAATTGACGAGAACACAATATCCGAGTTCTGAGCGCATAAAAACTCATCCGGATGGCAGCTACAAGAGGCGCACCGCTTCGCAAAGCCAAACTGCCGTTGGCGTGCGCTTCCGATCTGAGGTAGGCGTTCAAGAAAAGCACCGCTTCGCAAAGCCAAACTGCCGTTGGCGTGCGCTTCCGATCTGAGGTAGGCGTTCAAGAAAAGTGTTCGTTGCAGAGGAGATGTGACTGCCAAACTTCTGAGATAACTTTGCACTGCAATACATCTACACTGTATTTACCACGGCGATTATATACACGCGTCATAAGCGCTCGTCAGGTATCGACACCGCATTGTTTCTGCGCGACCTGTGCAGCGCTGTGCTGCTTTCCTCGGCTCATTTTTTTTTAGCCACAAGTATCTCTACACCCTCCGCAGTAGTGTGTCATAGTTTTTTTGAAATAAACACGGCATGGAAATATGCATGAGCAGTGCGCCGCAAACCAACAAAAATACTCATCTGCGTTTCAACTGTATACAAAGAGAGCGACCTGAGTAGTGCTTTTTTACGTGCGCACTGGTTGTTTATAATATCTTGTGGTCGTAATCTATGGCGTCGATCTAGTATTGTCGTTCTGGTTTTCTTTAACGCTATACATGTGCGTTCATTCGCATATTTTCGTGAAATATTGCGCTCTTTGCTTTCGCATCCCACGGCGGCATGGGCCCACGATCAACGGAAAGATGAATGCGATATCTATCGGACAAATAGCTCCACCTACTGTACGGCACCGTAACTCTTGGCTCAGTGTTCGCAGCGCACGCTGTACGAAGAAAGCAAAAGAACAATAAAATGGGAGGGATAATGAGGTGTAAAGCGAAGGGCAGACGCGGCATGCGGACTATGTACTTCAGCGCATGCTGTCTTGCGAAGTTTGCAAAGAGATGCCTGTTGGGATCTAAGTTGCACCGATTGAGTCTTGTGTGGCGGCGCTGATTCTCCGCGGACGCGAACAGCAGCGTCTGTGGTACTGCTTACACGTTTTACGTAAATCCTTGCTTTCGTCGATCTGCAACACTGACAAGTTAATGTTGATCAATTATGCTCTCTCGCGCGTGTGCGACGTCGGCCGTCTGTTTTAAAATGCATATATCGGGATATATTGTTCTGCAAGTCTACCTTATATTGCAGGCGAGCAACTAAATTGCACGGAGAAATAAGAACCGACGTTGAAGAACGCTTTTGTGTGCCGATCATTTCCGAATTAAAGCACAGTGCCGACCTTGTTGATGAAACAAGTTTGCGTCGGTACATCTGTTTCTTCGTTCAGGTAACTGATAAATTCGATTAAAAAAAGTGTTACTTTGTTCGCGGCATTACCAGGGCTCTCTCGTTGCTTGAACAGCGCGCGAAACATTGGGAAGACATCGCAGAACGAAGATGAAAAACCAGTAGCTAGCACCTGAAAGGCTGCGATATGTGACTGGTTTCGTTTTCGCGCCCAACAAAACATGGCGGATTGTCGACAGATGGCGCTGTACAGCCTCATTAACGAACTCGGACATAAAACTAAAGGAGCACTGCTGAAAGCCGTAGAAAAGTGCTTACAGGAGAGGGAAATACCAGACAGTTGGCGAAAAAGTAGAATGAACTTAATCTATAAAGGCAAGGGAGAAAAGGATAACATTCGCTCGTATAGACCGCTAACCATTACATCGGTGCTATACAGGTTGGCGATGCAGGCAGTAAAATTAAAAATAGAAGAGTGGGTAGAACAAAATGATATTTTGGGAGAACTTCAGAATGGATTTCGAATTGACAGGCGGTTAGACGATAATCTGTTTGTTCTTACCCAGTGTATAGAAATATCGAAAATAGAAAACAGGCCCTTATACGTAGCTTATCTAGATATTACCGGGGCGTATGACAACGTTAATCAGAAAATTTTGTGGGATATACTGAAAGAAGTGGGCATAGGTGACGACTGTATACAGCTTTTGAGGGAAATATACCGAGAAAATAGTTTGTATAGAATGGGAAGGAATAAGTAGCAAGGACAGCGTTGAAATCCACGGCAATCAAATAGATGCAATTTTTATGGACTTTGCCAAAGCCTTCGATAAGGTTTCTCACAAAAAATTACTTTTTAAATTAGAGAAAGTACTTAAAAACAAAAAGTTAATGGGCTGGCTTTCTTTTTACCTGACAAACGACAACAACTTGTTTCCTTTCGCGATTGTAACTCAAAATATGTAACGGTTGATTCTGGCGTTCCCCAGGGCTCGGTCCTAGGACCTCTACTATTTCTTTTGTTCATTAATGATATTGTAGAACAAATTCCTGTTAAAGTGAAACTTTACGCAGATGACTGTGTTTTGTACTCAGAGGTTCATAGCACATCCGATCAACTTCTGTTAAATCAGGCATTTCAAAAAGTAGCCTCTTGGTGCTAGGAATGGCAGATGGTCATTAACTTTGATAAAACTGTTTTTATGCGAATTACACACAAGAAAAGTCCTTTGCATTTCAGATACAATGCTAACAACACTTTTTTGTCTGAAGTCACTAATTATAAGTACTTGGGGCTTTACATATCGAATGATCTATGCTGGAACAAACACATTACACACATAACGACGAATGCAACTTACAAACTGTTTTTTCTACGTCATTCACTGAAGCTATCCACTCCTTCTGTCCGCCTTTTAGCGTACAAATCAATTGTTTTACCAATATTAGATTACGCCGTTATTATATGGGATCCGTTTACTAAGACTAACATTAACAAATTAGAAAGAGTGCAAAAACGAGCAGCGCGTTTTATTTACAATAATTTTTCAAGGACTTCTGTTACGGACCTATTAACCAGAGCTCAACTTTCACCTTTATCATTAAGATACCGTAACTCAAGGCTTAAGTTTTTGTATCAACTGATTAACGGCCATTATCAAGTAGACATAGCTGATATTTTTTCTTTTTCTTCTGGCTACTCTACCAGGCAGAGACATGACCTCACCATAACCCCCTTTCCCACACGCAATAATTGCTTTAAGTATTCATTCTTTCCTCGCACCATAGTCCAGTGGAATAAATTAACTAATGCAATTGTTTCAGCACCCTCATTGGCATTTTTTTCATCGAAATTAGAAAGTGCACTAATCAGTTGAATCGTAGTACATACTACTGTACATGATTGTTAAATGTATTCTTGTATTTTTTATTGTATGTTTTTGCCCGTTGAAGTATTTTTTTTCCCTGTATTCATTGTATAACATGTATATACTATATGTCATTGTACTTGCCAATTGTTCATAACTAACTTGATGTACCACCCTGCTAAAATCACCAAATGGTGATTGCAGTATCTGTAAATAAATAAATAAATAAATAAATAAATAAATAAATAAATAAATAAAGGGGCTGAGACAGGGATGTCCTTTGTCCCCGCTGTTATTCATGCTGTACATGGTGAGGATGGAAAAAGCGCTAGAAGGTAGCAACATTGGATTTAATTTGTCACACAAGCAGGTCGGCACGATGGTTGAGCAGAAGCTTCCAGGTCTATTTTATGCTGATGATATTGTCTTATTTGCGGACAGTCAAGATGATATACAGCGACTGGCAGATATATGCGGAAGGGAATGTGAGGCTCTAGGACTAGGATTTAGTGCAACAAAATGTGGATTGATGGTATTCAGTGATCACGAGGACCATGCGGTCTTTATACAGGGCCAAAAAATACCGAGGGTAAGCGAGTACGAGTACCTCGGAGTATGGGTAAATGAGGGGGATAGATATATGGAGGTACAAGAGAAAGCATCGGTAGCAAAGGGAAAGAGGAATGCTGCAATTATGAAGCACAGAGCTTTATGGGGATACAATAGGTACGAGGTGCTTCGAGGGCTGTGGAAGGGTGTGATGGTCCCGGGGCTTACATTTGGGAACTCAGTAGTGTGCATGAAGTCAGAGGTACAATCGGGAATGGATGTAAATCAAAGGACGGTGGGCCGCCTCGTGTTGGGCGCTCACGGGAAGACGACAAATGAGGCTGTAAAGGGTGATATGGGATGGACAGGCTTTGAAGTGAGGGAAGCTCAGAGCAAAATGAGATTCGAAGAGAGGCTGAGGAAAATGAAGAACAATAGATGGGCAGAGAAGGTTTTCAGGTATTTGTATAGAAAAAGCGTTGACACGCAGTGGAGAAAAAGAACTAGGAGGCTCATCAGTAAATATACGGCTAGCAGTGCGGGCGATATGGCAACAAGGAGCATTAAGCGGAAGGTCAGAGAGGCGGAGAGGACTTATTGGATGGCAGCAATGGAAAAGAAGCCGGCTCTGAGTAACTACCGAAAGGGAAAAAACGAAATAAGGAGGGAAAGGTTTTATGATAATTCAAGGGGAAGCGCTTTACTGTTTGAAGCAAGGTCGGGCTGCCTTAGAACGCGTAGTTATAAAGCGAGATTCAGTAACGAAGAAGAACAATGTACATGCTGCGGGGGAACTAAGGAAACGATGGAACATGTACTGATTGAATGTGGCGATATTCACCCAGGTATACGTGTGGGCACGAGTCTACATGAAGCCTTGGGTTTTAGGGACAACAATGGAAAGCTGCACACGTCCGCGATAGAAATAAGTAAGAGACGGTTAGAGTATTGGTGGCAGAAAAGTAGAGATAAAGAACAAAAATAAATAATGGGGGAAAAATAAGGTCATTTTGCGTTAAGAGGCAGAGAGACAGACCGTGAATTTATAATTGTTTGATATAATAACATAGATTTAATCAATGTAGATAAGGTATTAAACCAGCATGAAACAAGGAAGTTTTTTATTTTTTTTCTTCGAGCATGGTGGCAGACATGTCACCGCCCTGTTTTAAAGGGGACGCTCATAGCATCCATCCATCCATCCATCCCCTATTGGACGGGAAATCTGGATCTGGCACAATAGGTCTCCAAATCACTGAGGCGATGTATCTGCTGCCGGATGTCTTCAATCCTGCAGGTGGTTCGCGTGCCACCAGTGTTCCAGTCTTTGTTTTGTTTAAGTACAAGCCACAAAGTATGGCTGTTTCTTGCGCGAGGAAATAACGAGGGAAGGGGTCCAGGGGAGCGCAAACTTTGGACTGTTTATTCAAGAGACAGTGCAACCAAATATATAGGCACAGACATGCGCAGGAAACTAGGCACACAGCGAGCGCATACCACCCTAATCACAACCTGTGATCTATGAACTTGCGCTCTGCCTGCGAAAGAGACAATGAAGTGTCACTGATACACATGCAACCTCGTGCTTTGATATGATATGCCTCCAACAACTCTCGAGCCGTGGTGTCCCCGCTTCTACCCAGAATCTGAATCTTATTCAAGCACGGCTCACACTTATGTGAACTGCAGTGGGTCGGCAAATGTGCCCCATCTTTACCTTTTAGTGAAAGCTCATGTTCCCGCGCACGCTCATTCACGCACCTTCCCATCTGGCCGACATACGTCTTGCCACAGGATAGCGGAAATTCATACACAACACTGGTGGCACATTTTGTGTACGACTTGGCGTGCTTCTTGCCGCAACCACCTTTCTTGCTCCCATCAGATAGGATACGTGGGCATAGCTGAGACAGCTGAGACAGCTTGTTTTGTTGTTTCCACTGCCTCCTACTGTGGTTGCTATTGGCCTCGAGATTGAACACAGTCGGCACCTAGCGGCAAACGGACGAAGCCCCGAAGTGTGGATGCCGCTGGTGCATTGTCACTCCAGCAGCAGCGTGTGCTGTGTTTGTTTTTCAAGAATCACAGTGGAACTTGACGGGGACGATTTGGTCGATGTTGAGTTAACTGATTCTTTCTTTTTGGTAATGGAAGTTCGTGAAGTCAGTCGCTTTTTTTTTAGTAGCGATGCAAAAAGCATTTGTTTAATGCGACCGCACCACATACGCTTGTCGCTTTTCAACATGCTGTGAGACTAATATTTGTGATTCCGTGTTACAGCACCATTGCCTCTGAGCACAATTCTGACTCATGTTAGGGACTGTGTCAGGTTTATGGTCCATGGCGACAAAATTGTTGCGGCGGGCCACATCACTCAATTCATGTGCCGTCTCTTCTATGTGCTGCTCTGACGATGCTGCGCACGTTATCCCATTTGTGCTCCAGCCTTCCGGGCTTAGCAAAGAGTACAGAAAAGTGTACATCAAGTTGGCTGACGAGAAAACAATAGCATAATTGAACTGCTCATGACTTGCAGGATGCTAATAAAACCTCAAGTTGTTCGGATATGGTTGGTCGCGGCACGTACTGCAATTTGCTATATCGCATCTGGCGAGGCAGCTAATCCTGCTAGTGAAATCTATGTATACGCTACGGTAACTTCAACTTTGATAGTATATCAGGCTGCAATCATTTCTGGAAGACTCACTTAAAAGATTCAGAGAACAAATATATCAGCATGAGCAGAGGCGATAAACTTGCTCGCGCACGTTCATTCATAGCTTACGTGGTCCGTCCGTTTCTGGCTCGTGAAACGACATTTTTTGCTCTGAAAGCGATCATGCACAAACTGGACAAGTTTCGGCGTTCCTATTTGTACTTGGAAAGACTGAAAATGCTTCTCGTAGTTCAGCAATCGCGACGGAAAACGTGCAGACTACAGTAAGGCTCGGTGACGCTTGCTTTAAAGGACTGGCAGCTCACGCAGAAAAACCTTGCATTCTCTGCGAAGGTGGCGCATGAAGGATGTAGGACGAATTGCATACTTGGAGACTCGATTCATATACTTGGGGAAGTATGCAAAAGCTTAAGCAAATCTTTACTGGCAGCCATTGCCAAGTCGCCACGATCTTTGGTGGACTGTGACGGTGTTCACGCACGTAGTGCGTAGAAACTACGCATGCAACAAACATTGTCACTAATCCCTTTAATAGGGAGGCAGTCGCCAGGCAGATTCCAAGGGCTGACGTATCGGCCCCCCCGAAACGCACCACGAAAGCGCGGACAATTTAGAGTAGGTCCTTTAATGCGCCAGCAAATTCTGGTTGTGGTCCAAAGACCGAGTCAGAGCCAAGAGTTGATAACGCAAACAAAATATATTTTCAGTTAAAGCAGTACAAGCATCACATAAACATGCACATTCGGCTGGTATCCATCACAACTCGCACTATAACTTAGATGGTGCTGAAACACACGGGAACAGAACAAACAGATCACGTGCTACAAATGCAATCTCATGCATTACATGCTATTCAAGAACAGTTAAAGTCCTGAATATTCACCAACGTATCCAGTCCTTAATTCTTGGAACGTAACTTGAATGCCTCTCTTGCAGGAAACGCTCACACACACTCCAGCGCTGATTGTCGTTGTTCCCTTTTATCGTTGGTCCGGGATGTTTCTCTTCCAGGAAACACTCATGTAACTTGTCACTGCTCACACAGCGTCATCATCTGATTCTTCCAGATCGACGATCGACTGACCGTACTACATCATAAACACGTCTTCTCTGGCTGGCCGAACCACACTCAACATAACTTCACCATCTCCGGACTGACTGACTGACTGACTGGTCGTTGGTGCACGCTTATATCCCCTCTCTCCGGGGTTTCAGAAGCGTCGGGAGTGTTCTTCGGCATGCAGCACAGCCAAAGCTAGGGGAGGGGCGAGTTTCTTCTCGACGGTTCTAATCGTGGCGGCGTCACTCGGCGTTGCATCATCTTTCCTTCACGATCTTTTAAGACTTTGCCAGGCATTTGATCTGGCTGTCTGTGGCTGTTTCGAGTGGGAGAGGAGGATCATCGGCGCACGCGGCGTCTTTGATGCTTGTGTTTTCGTTGCGCGCGTTCGTTGAGCAAACGGCTGGCGCCATGCTTTCCCGCGGTCGTCTGAAAGCGGCCGCGCGCTCGCCTTATTAACGCGCTCTTTTGTGACAAACATGAATGCACAGATTACAGACTTAAGAGTGAGAAACATGGTAGCGTATTTACCTGAGCATGAACACTTTTCGTCAGCGAACGCTTCAACCCACCGTGATCGAAGTGCTTGCTGCGCACAGTCGGAAAGCGCTTTGCCATTCCGACACCTGACAAGCCACTCGGCATTATTGCGTGCCGCCAGGATAAGAATGAGAGCTTATCTCTAGCTCTGTGAAATACGTGTGTCATTGCAGAACCGAACAATATAACCTCCACGTAGAAATTGAAACGTTTTTGACAGCTACGAAGCGCAGCATGATGATATAGAAACAGCAGCCCAGTACGCTTCCACACATCGCGCGGGCGACGTGCTGCCACCTATAGGCCTCGTGCGCTGCTGTTTCAAATCGGATATGCAGCGCCACTGTGGCGGCTGCTGGCAAATTGTCCCTGTTCCCTCCGTACCGCCGCGCTTGGCCGCAGCAGGTTGGCAATGACCCCTAGCAGCGCAAGCGTGTGTACGCGGCGAAAAAAGTCGACTTCTATCTGCTCTTGCGAGTTCGCATGTCATAAAAGCTACAAGAACACGGCCGGGTAACTGCCGAATGTACAGTTTTATCATTTTCCATGGAATTCGTACGAGGCTGATCGGCGAAAACGTTGGATCGCAGCCGTTCGGCGCGCCCGATAAGCAAACTGGTCCTGTCTTCGCAGTTTCTTTCGATTTCTATCCAAGTCACTGGCTATTGACACCCTTCCTCGCCCTTACTCCTGAATTTTTTTAAAATTTTGCATGTGTATGTATCATAGGTCGGCAAACTCACTCATGAGTCGACTGACTCAGACTCAGATCGGGTCGTGAGTCTGAGACTGGGTGAGTAATATTTTGGTGAGTTTGAGTCCGAGTGAGTCCGGTTTGAAGAAAATTTTAGCGAGTCTGAGTCCGACTGAGTCCAGTTGAGGGAAATATTGGTGAGTCTGAGTTCGAGTGAGCCCTAAGCGCAATATATATTTCGTGAGTGAGCCCGGGTGAGCTCCACCTTTTGCTGCCGACTTGTGGTCCTATCTACTCATCTTCAGCATTACTATCAGCCTTATATCGGCTTAAGTTCATACTCAAGTCTATTCACACATATTTCAACACACTAGGATTCACGTGCCACCTTAATATTTATTGATCAGAGGTATGAGTTAGAGGAAGGGGTGCTATGACCTCCCCCAGCAAACTCTTTAATAGGAAGCTCTTGATAAAAATATTTCTTGTGAGTTGCATATTTCATAAAAATGTCCTTACTGGATTGATATACGATAATGATGATATATGATAACTCGTATTTGAAGGTGCTAGATCGAAAGGCGTATCGTATAGCACCGATTATGTGAGATATTGGCGTTAAAAAGGATTGACACTATGATCCAAAAAGCTAATTTTACGGCAACGGACTAAGGAGTCAACTCACTCAGGCTCACTCAGACTAAGGTGAAGCCATGAGTGAGTCCGGCTGAGTAATGTATAGGTGAGTTTGAGTCTGAGTGAGCCCTCAGAGCAAAATATATTTCTTGAGTGAGTCTGAGTGAGCTCCAATTTTTTTGCCGACCTATGATATGTATACACGCACACATTGAAACGCGCACGGACGAAGATACATAAAGTATGATTTAACCCCCACCGAAAAAAAAAGTTCTGGCTGCGCTACTGCCCCAGGTAATATTGACACATTGTTGGTTCCCTTGATCCTCTTATTTACTGTTCGCCCGAACGGAGATTTGTGGCAACGATTGCGGCGCAAGACACTCCTCTGCAGTGCCCAATTTGTCGGCTGTGCACGACTGTAGGACTGAGGGGCCTCAGGATCGGCTTCATGATCACACGACCTAGACAAAAAACACAGTTGCACATGTTCAAAAATATAATTTAGCAAAGCGTTTGACGTACCAACAACGCTAGAAAACTAAAAGACGGGAACTTCATGCGGTCTCTATCTTTTTATCGTTGCTAATATGTCATTTCAACTATCCCCGCTTTCTGCTAATGCGCGCCCGTCACAGGACAAGCGACGCGCGAGGCTGCCGGTAAAAAGTATTCTCTATCGTACGCCAAGAAAAAAGTTTACTGGCTTCTAAACGCTCGTCGTACTCCACGCTTTTTATTTGTGCGACGCATTTTCCGAATATTTTCGACGGACCGACGGCACTTGGAGTTCTTACCTCACGCAGTAAACGTGATTAGCGGCGTACAAGTCGCCACGCCGAAGTGAACTACTTTGTTTCAAGTATTCCTGAACGTTTGCTATCCGTCCGTAGCCGCAAAAAGGCAAGCAGGGCTTGTTTTGCGTTCATATTTTCACGCATCGACGTTCGCCACACACAACTTCGAGGTACGCGCCGGGAGGAGAACAGGGACAAAATGCCCGAAGTGGCCGCATTGGCGCTGCGCACTCGGGAGAGTGTGCAGCGCCATGCGGCCACTTTTTTTTTTTTCCGCTTTTGACGCTGCTAGAGGACGGACGTGTTTTTCATGGGCTCCGGAATGACAGCGTCAGATAAGTTTTTTTTTTTATGCATGATTCGAGCTTGTTTTTTTAGTTATATGAGTGCATAAGCCACTAGATTGAAGCTTTGAAGCATATAGGGCTTACAATTTTGTACTGTTTCCTGTGTGACAGTCGCCTGGGGTTTTTTTTTTTTTTCGTTCGGTCACCACGTGTCTGAAAGGCACACATGTGCTTTGAAGTATAGCATACTTGCGGAGTTTTGTGATACCATTTGACTTTAAGTGTATCTAATCCGCCGTGTGAACGATCTAGACATGGTTAAAAAGACCGTAAAGTGTACAGGGTGTGGAATGGGATGGAAAATAGAGGTTTGTACGGATGAGAAGACAGAGGGAGCTGACGCCAAGTGTAAGCAATGCGAGTTAGAGGCGAAAATGGAAATAATGATGGCTGCCCAGAATAAGCTCATGGTAAGAATCACCGAGCTGGAGATTGCGTTGGCGACAGAACGGGAAAAAACGATGGCTATGGGGGAAAGGCTTAAGTCAGCCGAGGAGGGGTTAGTGAAGGTAGTCATGATGAACAAAGAAGCAAGCGACAGCGGGAACAGCGGGGCATCCACCCCCACAGTGGTAGACTCGAAGGGGGAAACAGGTTTGGAAAAGACAGGTGCAAGGGTCGCAGGACCCAGCTTCCGCGAAGTAGTTTTGGGAAGGGGAGGGGACAAAGCAACAGTGGCACGCGCTAGTAACCGAGGCAGTGGCCAGGTGCGGGACGGTCCAGCAGAAGAGTCGGAGCACGTGATAATCGCCGGGGGCTCGAATTTAGTTAGATGCGAAGAAGCAGTCAAGGAAAGGGTGAGAGGCGACAAACGAGTTTTAATAGGGAAGTTCCCGGGACATAGGCTGGGATCAGTGATGAGACAAGCTAGCGCAAAACTCGCAACTAAGGCTAATGGACGTAACCTCGTGATAATTGCGGGAGGTCTAAACGACGTCTTGAATGAAGAATCAGCCGAACTAGCGACCACATTGGCGAAAGGGGTCGAGGACATGCGCGCCATTTCCTCTCAGGTGCAGATAGTGGTATGCACAATACCGGAAGTACCAGTGAGAAATAACTTGCAAAGAGCGGTTGTCGACGCAAACTAAGAGATATGGCGAATTAGTCGAGAGAAGGGCTTCGAGGTAGTGGATATAAACAGGGAGGTGCACAGGTGGGGCGGTTTCCAAAGAGACAGAATTCACTTCGATAAGAGGCTTGGTCATGAGGTGGGCTGTCGACTGGCAGGACGCGCAGTAGCTTTTTTGGGGGGCACGCGGGCCCTTCGGTGCCCACGGTAGCTTGTAATGAGGAAAACAACCAGGGGGACTCTTTGACAGGCAGTATAGCGAAAAACCAGAGAAAAAGTAAAAGAAGGGAGAAGGCGCGTGTTGCAATTAGTTACATAAACATGCAGGGTGGCAGAAAAAAGGCAAAATGGTTAGAGATTGAGGAGCAGTTAAGCAAGGAACAGATAGGTGTTTATGCGGTTACAGAAACACACCTTAGAGACTTGGAAGAGCCACCACATATTGACAATTATATTTGGGAAGGATGTAACAGGATCACCTCAGAAAGGAGAGGTGGAGGTGTTGGAATGCTAATTCATAGCAGAACAAAATTGGATAGAGTGAAACAAACGTGTTCAGAGCACATGTGGGTTTCGGGCACAGTAGGTGGAAAGAAAACGTGGCTATGTGTAGCTTACTTGTGGACAGGCAATAACTGCAGAGAAAAGAATCTGGAGATAGTGAAATGCATAAGCACCGATATTAAAGAATTTGGTCATGATGCCGAAATAATCCTTCTAGGGGACATGAACGCTCACATTCATGACCTTGACGGATTCAGACACCAATGGCAAGTTATTGCTAGATCTCTGCGAGCAACGTAGTCTTGAGATAGTTAACGTGGGGCCTAAGTGTGAGGGGCAGATCACGTGGGAAGTCGGAAACCGGCAATCGAGCATTGATTATTGTCTCATGACAGAACGAATATATGACAAACTTAGAGAGATGAGAATAGACGAGGAAGGCATTAACAGCTTGGGTAGTGATCATAAACGCATAATATTACAAATGGGATATAAAACTGAAAATAAGAACACAGAATCAAAGTTTGGCAGCTTGTATCTAAATGACAAACAGATAACAAATATAGCCGCAAGAGTCGAGGAAAAAGTAGACGAACTACCAGGCAAAGACTGGAAGTATAGTGAGCTGCTACATGTAATCACGAAAGAAATGGAAAAAGAGAAGAAAACTATTTGTTGGAAAGGAAAGAGAAAGCCAAAACGTTGGTGGAACAAAGAAATCCGGGAGGCGATCGAGAAGCGACGTGAGGCATCACGGGAGCACAGACAAGCAAAAAAGGAGAAGCGGCCACAGGACGAAGTCAACCAAATATGGGAAATATATTTAGAGCAAAAATCCATTGTGCAGAAATTAGTCGAGGCAAAAACTAAAGGTGAAAGTG